>NC_056741.1:159611044-159821044 GCF_019279795.1 Protopterus annectens
GCCTAAATAAAAGCTTATTCTTGTAGCATTTTAGTTGCTTATTCTGTTTCTTATAACATTTAGGTATTTCAGATACAGAATAACTGTTTTATGCAACTATTACATAAAATATAGGAAATAATTTTGTCCTAAAATCTCAGAACATTTGTCATTTTTACAATTTTTTTGTCAGGACACAACTGCCCAACGAGGGACTTTTCCTCCCAAAGTGGGACAGGTGGTAACCCTACCTCTAGCTTCCTCGGCTGCTCTGCCTTTACTGCCCATGTTTCTGTACCATACAGTAGTAATGGTCACAGCACTGTTTTGTACACCTTACTTCTCAGCTTTTTTGGCATTCTTCTGTCATACACTACACCTGACACTCTATGCCAATTGGCTGCAGCCCCTCTAATTCTAGCTTTGACCTCTTTATTCAGGCTTCCCTTCTCCTCAACCACCTCATCCCAGATACTTAAAGCTGTTAACCTGGTCCACTTTCTTCCCTTGTATCTCAATTCTCAGCTTCATCTGATTTCCCCAGTTTGCTGCCATTACCACTATCTTATCTGTACTAATTTCATTCCATGTGCCTTCAGTTTTGCATTCAGTTCTCCTATCCTTTGCTGAAGTTCTTGCTCAGAGTCTGTCTGTAATGTCACATCTTCTGCATACATCAACTTTGTTTATCTGTCCCCTCTGGCCTGTTTACTAATGTAGTCCATCACCAGTATGAACAGTAATAGGCTCTAAGATGAACCTGGTGCACACCCATTCCCACTGGGAACCCCTCTGTGAAACCAAACACTGTTCATACTTGAGTCATTGGGTTCTTGTACATTGCCTGCACTAATTCTGCCAATGTTTCTGGGACTTCAAACCACTGCAGAACTCCCCAAATCAGCTTTCTTTGGAGCTTGTCATATGCCTTTTCCAACTCTAAGAATGCCCAGTTGGACTCTTTCCTCACCTCCAGCTTCTTCTCAACTATCTGTCTCACTGCAAACTTCTGTTCAGTTGTGCTGCATCCTGATCTAAATCCAAGCTGTTCATTTCCCATCTTACTTTCTACTTCTCTGTGTATCTGTTTATCATTCCCCCTCTCCAGAACGTTTATGCCATGTGACAGGAGTTTGATACGTCTGTGCTGCCTAAAGTTGTAGGTGTTCCCTTTGTTCTTGTACATTGGCATGAGTATGCTTATACTCAACCCATCTGGGATGTGCCTTTCTCTCTACACTGCTATGAGAATCCTCAGGAGCCATTTCTCCCCATCTCACCCAGCATCTTTATCATATCTGCTGTGACCTCATCTGAGCCTGCAGCTTTCCCTGACTTAATTGTCCTTAGTGCTATTCTTACTTCTTGTAGGGTAGGCTCTGCTTTTTCTCTTATCGTAGGCTATGTCTAGGGCAGTACAGCTTCTGTGTTTTTTTTTTCATTCATAAGCTGTGGGAAGTACTCCTTCCATCTGCCTTTGATGTCCTGTGGACTGGTGAGCAGGTTGTTGCTCCTTCCATCTGCCCTTGATGTCCTGTGGGTTGGTGAGCAGGTTGCTGCTAGCATCCCTTATGAAGAGTGTCTGACTATCTTCTTTGTCTTTTTGTTTTTGTCTTGCGACCCAATATAATTTCTTTGTGCCACCTACTGATTCACTGTTCAAAAGCTGGTAGAGTGCCTCTGATGTCCTGCTCTTTGCTATTGCAACTCCTTTCTTAGCTTCTTTTTTAGCTAACCAGTATCCCTTCCTAGCCTGGTCTGTCTTTTCTATCTCCCACTTTTTCCTGCACTCCTTCTTTCTTTTGATGACTTCCTGGACTTCTTTATTCCACCACCATCTTTCCTTATATACTTTACTTCCACAACTGGCTTGGCCACATATCTGTTCTGTAGTCCTCACACACGCTGCTTTGAGGTGCTGTGCCATTTTCCTTCAATTCCACCTATTTCTTCCTCTTCTTGGGGGGCTAGAGCCTGGAGTAACTCCTTGAACTGTTATGCTTTCTCTCTCCAGTCAAATTCCAGGACTTCGGCCTGGTCTCCATTGACCTTAGACCTTCCTCTGATGTTGCTTTCAGCTGATTGTGGCAACCAATGGTTTATGCTGTGGGCTGACTGTTTCACTGGAGATGACTTTGCAATCACTGATTCCACACCAGTGCCCTTTCCTTAGTTGGAGGATGTCTAGCTGAGTTGCATATCGGGCACTCTTGTATGTGATCTTGTGACTGTCTCTCATTCTGAGCCATGTGTTGGCTACTATCACACACCAACTGGACAGGTGAGATCCATGGTTACAGTCAAGGTGTCTCACTGGGCTCTGTACCAGGCCCTTACTTGTTTAGATTGTATCTTTCAGACCTTACTTTTTCATCTGAGGTGTTCTACAGTCTATATGCTGACGACCTGAAATTGGGTAAACTGATTACAACTGTTACAGATAAGGCATGTCTGCAAAACAATTTGAAATTGACCATTTGGGCACAGGAGAATAATATGTTGATAAATAAACTAAGCATATAAGATTTGGGAGACATAAACTGAAAGGTGAATATTTAATACAGCACACAGTGATTGAAACTGTAGACTCATTTAAGGACCTGGGTATATGGGTAGATTTAGCTATGAGTTTTAATAATCATATCAACCAATTGGCTAATGATAGTTATAGAACTATAGGTTGTATAAAATGATTTATAAAGTCTAGGAAATCAAACATAATGAAGGCATTGTTTGTTAGTTAAATTTGACCCAAACTTGAGTATGGAATAACAATATGGAAACCATGCAGGAAAACAAGCATAAATAAACTGGAAAGAGTACAGTGGAAATATACTAAAGGCATCCATGGATGTGAAAATCTAAGTTATTATGAAAGACTAAAATATCTGAACTTGTACAGTGTGTTTTACAGATATCTAAGAGGAGATCTTATTCAGGTATATAGGGCATTTAGGGACAACTACCTCTGGGAATGTTTGGGGTTATCAAAAAGTACTAGAGAATCGTCAGATAACCTATGTAGAAGATTTTATAGGAATGAGAAGTGTACTAATTGGTTCTCTGACAGAGTAGCTGATGCTTGGAACAGACTACCAAATTACATTAAAGCAAGTACTAGTTTAGATATTTTTAAGAACAGCCTGGACATTTATTATGGGAACAAGTGTTTTGGCATATTGGCAAGGTAGAAGGTCTTTAATGCCCGTGCTTGAAACATTTGTATGCATGTATGTATGCATGTATGTATGTATGTATGTATGTATGTATGCATGTATGTATGTATGTATGCATGTATGTACTATCAAGCCATTTTCCAGACAGAAATCTAGAATGGTCTTTTCTTCTTTATTCCTGTTGCCCCACCCATGTGGACTCAGGCAGTCCTCATATCCTGTTCTGTCTGTCCTGATATGTGCATTCAAGTCACCCATTATCAATACCAATTCATGTTGTCCTACTTTATCTAGAAGGTCCTGCAACTACTGTATGAATGCGCTCTTTTCCTAACTATCACAACCCTGCTGTGGAGCATAGGCTGAGATTATGAATACTGCTGTATCATTACACTGGAGTCTGATTGCCATGAGTCTGTCACTAATTCTGATGATATCCCTCACTGCCTTCTGAAGCCTCTCTCTCACCACAATTCCCACACCATTTCTAGCTTGTCCTATTTCTGAGTAGTAGACTCTGGATCCCAAGCCAAGTGTCTTTGCTGAACTGCCCTTCTATCTTGTCTCTTGGATACATAGGATGTCCAGCCTCCTCAGTACCATCATGTTATCTACTTCCAAGCTGTGTCCTGTCAGTGAACCTACATTGAGTAGCAATTTTTAGTTCACGCTTGGTAGGATAATTGCCTTTAGGTCCAGTTCTGTCTCAACAGAGCTATCCCATGTAACCCAGGCCGGGCAACTGGACACTGGCCAGCTAGTAGCTTATTCACCCAGTGTTGCTGTGCTGGGCTTTAAGGTGGGCACACACAGGCTAATAGGAGCATATACAGCCCTCCCACTCTCAGCATGGCTCCCTGACATAGGTCGGAGTAGGTCAGGCCCTCAACCCACTGATCACTAGCAAATACCTACACCCAACTGATGAAATTAGTCAACACAACCAAAATCACCTAGAGACATATTTTACACCATTGAGTAGCTAGCCCTGCTATGGTATGCAGTCTTTTATCCATGTTCTCCTATATTGAGGATACTGTGTATCACAGTAGCCCAAAGTGGTTGCTCTTTACAACTCCTCCCCTAAAAGGCACCATGTAGAATCTGTGCTGCTGCCCACAGCTCCATTCCTTGGAGAGTTTGAGATGGAAATGCTCAGCATATTTTTCAGAAATGGAAAGCGAGCCACAGCGACACATTAAGAACATGCAAACTCCAAACAGGCATTGACCGAAGCTCAGGATCAAACCTTGTACCTTGAGCATGTGAGGTGAAGACCTTAACCATTATGCCTTCTGGTAAACCCCTGCACCACCACACATCACCTGCTAATGATATATACATTCTTCAAGATTGTGTTACAATGAGGAAAGGGTCAATTTCCCAATCCCTGCTGTTCTGCAATCTCAAATGACAGAGGTCCCATTCACTTCTGTTCTTCTACTTTCTGGCTTTTGATACTATCTCAGTATGGTCACGTTTGATATCGTCGATATTTTATATATATTCCATTCAACCCATTGACAAGTTGACTTGCTGAACAGCAAAAAAACCTGGTCCAGCTAACTGAAAATCAGCTGATTGAATATATTGACTTTTCTTCTGTGTGAGATCATAGTACAGAGGGGATGGAGAGATATGTCCTTTATCCACTGTATTGTGAGTTAGTATATATAATTAGCAGGGGAGGATGAGGTGGATACAAGGGAGCTTTCCCCACACCAAAAAAAAGTAAATTTTGTTGTTCTTCAAATTTTTCAGATTTGATGCATTGAGTATTCAAATCTTTCTTTGCGTTAATCACAAGATTCCTGGGATAGGATTGGGTTCCCTCTCACCCATTAATAAACTGTACATTAGAATATGAATGAATTAAATACAATATTTTAGCATGTAATAGTTCATATAATCAAATGCATTCCATTTTGCAAACATTTTTCAGTTTCTTAGATATAATACACCGAGGCAGTTCTTTATTTCAGAAAATTTTATTTGCATTACATATCTCTATGTAATGTCAAAACAATGTGTTAATGCTTTGTTTATGCATATATTCAAGTATGTACAGGTTGTTGGCCAGCTTAAGAGAAACAAACTTGTAGTACACTGCACTTGCATTTTTCCACTCATTTGTTTAATTTGCTACATACAAACACTCCAACAACAGCAATGACCACTCTGAAAGAATGACAACGACCGCTCTGGAAGAAAACTTATAAAGCTACATCTTATAATGCTTAATGGAACCATAGGGGTCTTTCTGTTCCCCTTACTGTATATGAAATCCAAATGTCATCATTTATGCTGAAAAATTAGATGCGTGTTTCGTTTTTCAGTACCTCTGAAAAATGTATTTTGTCTTGCAAAGCAGATTATTAATGTTCCGTATCTAAGGTTCCATGATACAATAACCATATAAATACCAGTGAGCCTCAGACCACTATGACTTCCTAGTTCATGCACACAGTACATTCTTCAGTGCCCACAATCATGAAAATGCATCAATAAAACTTTACAAAAGCGCAAAAATATAATTAAAAAATCAGTTTACACTTCTGAGTGTTTACAATAAAGCAGTGCAAGTAATTAGGGGGTGTTGTTAAGTTAAATTGTTGGGTCTTATAACAGCAGCAAATGCATCACTGTAAATATTCAAAAACAACAGATAACAGACAATATTGTCTGCCTTATATGATGTTAATGCTGCGTTCCTCACTGGAGCAGTTCACCATGTAATGGTGAAGATGTGTGGTCTCACAAGAGTATTTATCAGATTGCTGATTAGAATAAAACATCTGTGAAAATTGCAACAGGCATTCTCATACCTCTTGGCTGTCTAGAATTTCACAAAATGATCAGATTTTTGCGTCATATTTTTACTACTTCCCTCATACAATTTGCAGTTTTCTGGTAAATTATCAAGGCTAGAATTCATTAAATAATGACAGGCATTTGAGTTTCAGACTTCATGTCTCTCAGAAAAATGCGAGCTAATGAAAAACCTGCAAGTAACAGTTTTCTACGTTTATAAGAGCAGTATTTAAAATGTCTGTGTGATTTTGGGCCCTTGTCCCCACATTATTTTGGGCCTATGTTTGGAATACTTGCACTAAGAGGTTGAGAGGTATGTTCTATATTTGCAAAAAAAAAAATAAAAAAATTCTTAGAAACCACAGGTAAGAATTCTTAACATTGTCATGTTTAGCTGTTTTCAGCTGCAGTGATAAGAGATCTGTTGTTTGGTTTATCAGATCTTGTAGGAGAAACCTCCTATGAACATCTGTATGCACCTGTAACTGTAGTTTCTTATCTTACCAATAGGTGGCATTATGTGACCATATTGTCATAATGAGTCTCGTCCTAGAATACTATATTCAGTATGCAGTGTCATACAGTCACTTGTAAGAAAGGGAAGATACTCGGAGAACAAAGGCAATTGAGATGTTCTAACGAGATATATTAAATTGCTTTGCAGGAAAAAAAGTTACAGATTTCAGAAACAGCCTTCCAATAGATATGCATGGAGAGATTCTTTGTAATCCCGCCTGTCTCATACCTGTCTGCTATTTGTCAGCATTAAGGATTTTCTCGTTGTGGCTCCTAATATGATATTTCAGTCTGGCTTAGCATGCCGACAGAAATAAAAAAAGGGATCATAAAACAAAACAGCAGAACAGAGATAAGGCCAATAGGGTTAATAATTGTCTTTAAGTCTGTCCATCAATGGTACATCCTGTATAAAAAAAAAAAAAAAAAAAAACAGCAGTTCTATTAGAACAAACAGCACAGTGTATAAAATCTTTTGCAGTTTAGCTGAACATTAGCTTTCTGTTGATATAACTGTTAATGTGAAAATTGCTTCCAGTGACTTAATGGCAAAGTGAATATCATAGAAAAGACAAGAATAGAATTAACATGTAAGTATTTACAAAATTTGCTTGTCACAACATAGAAACACTTTATACAAAATAAGGTCTGCAGTGCAGTTCACAGTAATTAAATATGTGTGGTTTTTGTGGTGTTATGAGATATTCGATATCTGAATCATCACTGGATTTCTTTTATATTGTTCATATTCTTAGACCAAACATTGCACCTACAAAAATACAATGTGAGGAAATCCATATTATGGTGAAGCTCAGAGATGCACCAATCCATTAATATTAAGAAAGTCCAAAAGCTGTCAAGATTAGATGCAGGCTTGCAAAAATGTTCTAGAAACGTCACAGTTTTGATTATACTTTTCTTTCCAGACAGTTTTTCCCTCTCAGAACATGAGATTACACATTCAAATCCAGCTTTTTATGCAGCCTTTTCTTTTTCAAAATGATATATGCGATTAGTAGCTTATGGCGGTGTGTGTGTGAAACACACTGAAAGTAATGCTTTATTGGTCATGACACATTTTTTGTGTGTTGCTGAAAGACCAGAAGGCAATAGAAACTAAAGTTTTAAAATCACATGTAAAGACAGATATATTATTCTTGCTAAGAAGGGTCTAAACAAAAACACGTTAAACTAGAAGCATATGAGATTTCATTCTATAACTATATGGATAAACGGTACATTAAGAAAAGCTTCAAAACCTAAAATGAAAGCACATTGCGCATAATATTGAATAATTGCTGGGAGTGTAAAGGGATGACTGAACTATAAAGTGAGAAAAACCTGTTATAATATGGCTCAGAAGATGAGCAGGGAATGTTCCGAAGATGTACAACAGACTCTCTTTTTTGTTGGAAAACAGAATAGGAGAAATGCCTCCTGGTCAGTAGAACACAGATCTTATGTATGTGATACTTTTGATTGAACTATAGTAGGTTTTAAATACGTTCTGCTTCAAGTTTTAAACTACATGAGCCCTTCATTCTGTGTCAGATGTCTAAGTATCTGAGCAGTGCACTAATGTTCTTTTTTTTTAATCTGTCTCTGATAATTAAAGAAAATGTCCTTGTTTAGCCAACAGGAAAAGAATGATGTATACTACATTCGTTTCTTCATACCTCAGAGTTTTATAGCACTGTATCCAGCATCAGTAAACTTATTAGCTAATGACAAAGGGCCCGTGTAGTCAGAAAGGCTCAAGCAGGTCACCTGGCTCTGTGGTATAGAATAATGTCCTGACTAAGGTGCAAATAACACAAGTTCACTTGGTGGTTTGGGTACTGAAAGAGCTAGGCAAGGGTGGACAGGACTGAGCAGTTGACAGTGGACCCCACATTCTGTGGGGGAGAGATGTGGCTAGGTCCTTTGTTGTACTGATGTCTAGCAGAGGCTGGACATGTACTAGAAGAAAAGTACGTCATCAGAAGTATTAGGCCATGATGGCAATTGGGGCCTCCACGTAGCATATACTGTAGGTAGAGACAGACATGCAAGCAGTCAGCAAAATACTCCTGGCAGTTGCCTGGGTGATTATATTATACTTATAATGAGAGATAATTGCCTTTATAAAAAGGTTCTGATGGCTCGTTAAATGGGTATAGTTAAAAATATGTATATACATATGAGCTTACATAGAAACGAATGAACATGGCCTTTCTCATTCATAAACCGTGGACAGATTTGTGAAAGAAGTTTTAGTCATAGTGAAAATATCTAATATAATGATGAACAATAAAAACATTTGTTTTAAATTACTGTATGTAAAGGATGTCTATCTGAAAAATATTCATATGTAAAGTCTTTTTAAAATTAAAAAAAATATATAGATTCCTCCCCATAGTTCATCATGTGACATGAACAGTTTTCTGCTGCAGTCTAATGACAGCTGGAGATCTTTCCATTCAATGTCCCTGATCAAAGAGGTTTCATCGCTTATCATTGCTCATCCACATTTCCTGGAAGCGGATGAAAAATGTCAGAGGCCCAGCCATTTGAAGGCATCACGATAATCATCAACTTCATAGAGCGGCTGAAAAGACAAAAACAATTTTATGCACAAGATTAGTGATTAATAATAATATAAGGATGCCCAGTTTTCATCTTCATTTTAATATATTTTTACATAAAATAAATATTTGAAGAAGCATTATCATGGTCTTTAACAGCGGATGGATATGGAAATATGTTGACAGTTTGCACCCCTTTCTCAGGCTAAGTTCAGGTTGAAACACAGCACAATATACAACAGAAGTAGCATACTTAACCTACGTGGCAATACTATGATCATCCAAAAGGGACCAGATGTATTTCTTAAAACCATGGAAAGAAGCAGCGTTTTACTATAAAAATACCCAAAATAGAATGCAAGTCAGCAATAATCAAAACCAGAATAGACAGGGAAAATAAAGTTGGCCTTTTGAGAACTTCTGTCAAGGCTTTTGTGGTACTTCTCTAGCTTTCATAGGTTCATAGGTTCATACTAGGCTATCTGCCCTAGGGCATTTATAAGCCTAGCCAGAGTGTGTTTGGCTTTCGCCACCCATTTTAAATTAATTTTGCTATGCCCTTTTTAGAGTATACTGTGCCTCTGTCTAACAGTGACACAGAAGTGATACCCGGGGTAAACCTACGATCTCCCATCCACTCATCAAGATTCCTCTTGAAGAGAGTCAATGAGGGACTCTGCCTAACCTGGACTGGGATTTTATTCCAGAGTGAAGGGAGCCTCTCGGTTATGAATCTGTCCCTCCAGCATGTCTTATTTATTTCAGTGCTGAGGTTCAAGTCTCAGCGTAGCTCGATGGAATTTGGATTTTCTGAGGTGCAGCATGTCCATTAATTCCAGGTTGGACATGGCTTTATCGTCAGGCACAGATCGCCTCTGAGCAGGCGGTATGCCACTGAGTAGAGCTGGAGTTTCTTTAACCAGGCAGCATATGGCAGCTGTTTGAGCCCTATGATCCTCTTGGTGAGGTACTTTTGGGGTCTTTCCAGTTGCTGCAGGTGTCTGGTAAGGTACATCCCAAAGGGGCATTGTACTCAATTATGGGCCTGATGAGGGATGAGTAAAGAGACACGATGACCTCCCTGATCTAGATGTGAATCCCTTCATGATTAGGTGGGCTATATAAAATGTTTTTATAACCACTTTGTACGTGGTTGTCAAATGAGAGATTGCTATCAACTTGGGTCCCCAGGTCCTTAATTACTTCTTCTGTTCTTAATGGATTACCACCTATGTGGTAATTTGTGGCACTTTTTTGCCAAAGGGATGACTATACACTTTTGGCGTTTAGCTTGAGGCCATGGCTCTGGCACCAGTTGTCTGTTTCTATGAGGCCCTTTTGGAGGATGCTTGTGTTGGCTGGAGAGTCGATTGTGGCGCCCAGTTTGCAGTCATTTGCGAACTTAGTCAGCCACAGTCCTTCCGTTGGCCTGTACCTCCGAGAAATATATACCGAACAAGAGAGGTCCCAGGACTGAGCCTTGTGGGATGCCACTTGTAACTGGTTTGGAGTCTGACATGGCTCCAGCAATTCTAACCATGTGGGTTCTGTCCTTGAGCCAGTTTGCAACCCATCTAGTGACATAGGGGTTTATATTTAAGCTGGTGAGCTTATCTATAATGCCGGAGTGGGGTATTGTATCGAAGGCTTTTGCGAGGTCCAGGTAAGCTGTGTGGACAATGTTCCCCTCGTCAATGGCCTTGGTGACTGTTTCAAAGAAATCAACCAGGTTTAAGAGGCAGGATCTGCCCTTAACAAAGCCGAACTGGGTAGGATCCAATGTCTGTAGGTCCCCAATATCTTTATTTATGAGGTCCATGATGATCCTTTCCATAGCTTTGCAGACCAAGCTAGTCAGGCTTATGGGGCGATAGTTTCCAGCATCCATTGAGATACCACCTTTGTGGAGAGGGACCACTGTTGCTGTACGCCACTCTTTGGGTACATATCCTGTAGTAAGGCTGAGATTGAACAGTAGTTTTATGTTTGGGTTTAGCTCTTCTTGGAGTTGATAAAAGAAATACCGGCTTGCTGGAATTCGGCAATGAAGGTTCCACAGATCCTCTGATGTTCACCACTTAATATTTATTCCACAACAACACTGCACACAGGTCTTTTCCATCTACAATACGTGGCAATGGTTGCGCCCTGTTTTTAACAGCTATGTACTTCTACGTCACACATTAAACTTAATATTTCGCATGTTATCAGTCTACGTTGGACAAAAAAACGTTTTGTATTGCAACGCTTCACAAACTACACATGCGGTCAGCAAATTCTTCGGGTTAATACCATTCCCTTCCCAATATGGCGAAGCAGTTTGCCTCCTTCTAGTTCCTACTCCGTCTTGGGCAGGACTTTCTTGGAGGCGCAGGGGTTAACTGAGGTCAAAATGGCGGATAAGAGGGAATGAGGAACTTAAGCACCTCAGTACCACAGAGTTTCTGACTTTCACACACAACATCAGTCATGAACATCTGCACTATCTTGACGCTACCATTTATAGGGATGCCCAGTCCTTGGAACTACACTCCAAGGTTTACAGGAAACCCACTTTTTCGAACTGTCTATTACACTATGAGAGTCAACATCCTTTTCATCAAAAGAAGGGCATAGTCAAGGGCCAACTTATAAGAGCATCCAGAATGTGCAGTAAACTCTCCGATTTTCTAGAAGAGACTCACAATCTACATGACATGTTCACCCAAAGAGGCTATCCTGAGAACTTGCTCAACTCACTAAAAGATGAAATCTTTGCCAAAAGGGACTCCTTATACCCCCACTGCTTGGGCGCGCAAGTGCAGATTCCCAACCTCATGTTACAACAGAGCAAAGAAATGGGCGGCAATTTCATTTACACTTTCCCCGACAACTCTGAACAAATTGAGACTATTGTATGCAAATACTGGTTTGTACTGGCTGGCAATGGCGACTTCAGGAGTATCATTCGGACAAACCTAATTTTGTGAGGAAGAGGGGCAAAACCTCAAAGACATCTTCGAGAAAACCCATTGCAACTACCCACAACTCTCACAACAACAAGGGCACCTTCAAATGTGGTGCCTGCAAGCAATGTCCTCTCATTGCAAACAAATCCCACATCTACCTTGCATCCAGGCACACCTGTATCAGATCCCCCTGTCACTTTTCATGTGGAACAAAAGGGGTTGTTTACATCGGGCTCTGCACCACCTGTGGTGCCTTTTATAATGGGCAAAACAGAGGGAATTCAGGAAAAGGCTATACGAACACACTTACGACATTGAAAAGAAAAAGGAAAGCAATGCTTTTTTCAAACACTCACTTACATGTCCCAATTACAAGTTGTCTTTCATGATCCTTGAACAAGTGAACCCTAACATTAGAGGAGGGGACTGGGAATCGACCCTGGAATACAGGGAGCTTGTCTGGCAACTCAAGCTAGATGCAGGCAGGCGGGTTAAATGGCACACTTAGTATAGGCTCGGTTCTGAAGCTCAGAAGGGCTAGATTATAGCATGTCTCATCCTATTTTCACTATTTCTCAACACTGTTTCTTTGCCCATTGAACACACTTGCCCCAAGTCACCAAGTAGTGCAAATTCATATGCATCATGACATCTATTTTTAAGGCTAACATAACAGCACTACATTGATTCTCATATTACACAGGACTGCTGACTTCAAACTCACTTGGATCACACATAGCTTTTTTTAAACTTCCACTTGTATTTGTATTTGTATTTCTATCCAAACCTTTTGGACAAGCAAAGTTTTTAATTTCATTATAACACTCACTTGGTTTACCAGTCATGTATAAACAATGCAATGTCAATTTAACCTATGCACTTTTTAATGTTTAATTTTATTATTTGGCTGTTCACTTGCTCAAAACAGTCTCAATTGTTTCTTAATGCAACTCAGCTCTAACCAAACATGTGACTAATTAACATCCTCATTTAAACAGTTGCCTCACTGCAGGCAACTGTTTTGACTTGAAAAAGCCATTCTCAAAGCGCTTTGTCTGATTTTGCTGTTTTGTACCTACTGACTTTGGATTTTACCATTTGGTCTGATTTTGCTGCTTTGTACCAACTGTCTTTGGATTTTTACCACTTGGCAACTAATAAAGGACTTACCTTTTTTACGAACTATTGTCTTCACTTTGCGGTTCTGGAACTACTCTTCTTGGTGTTATCAGTTTTGCTCTTATTTTTCTTTTACACTGTACCCTTCCTTGTCCCTCCACGTGCACTTGCTAAATATCCAGGAGGTGGCTGTGCAATGGGAATGTGCTGGCATATCATTCAGCCTCTATGATGACTCAGTCAATGCCCTTCCACACCTACTGCCCCTTAGGATCACACCTTCTACATGTGGTTCTAGACTCCACCAGGGATCAACCACAAGACATGTGCAAGTGCATGCATTCAAACCCAGGATGGGCACACAAGCATCATTCCCTGCCAGCACCTCATACACCAAAGCTGCCAACTGACCCTGGGTCACCTGGGCCATAATCAGGGCTTTACCCATTTACACCACTGTGCTGGCTCTCCCCTTTCTAGGTTTACTGAGTTTATTATAAATTGCATGGAACTATTTTACACATCATTTAACAACTATAAATAAATCTCTATGTTTCCCACAAATTTTATATAAATGTTTTCTTCTATTAAAATATAAATATTGTTTCCTGTGTTTACTCCAGATTTTGTATAATAATCTTACATGTCTTTTTGTATGATACAATTTATTGCATTACTATATAATTCGCTATTTTCTGCCTGTTATGGCTGAAAAGAGTCTTTGGATAAGCCCATCTACCCAATTATCAAACTATAATAATAATAAAAGCAACTCATTTGCTAAAGACTCAGCATGAGCAAACCATTTTGGAAAGGTATGATGTCAAGCATTTTGTAATTTATGGACCACTCGTGTAGAGAAATTATATTTTGCTTCACCTACTCTTTTAAGCACTGAATTTCATACAGGGTATGATATGAACAGTTGTCAGGGGGAAAAAGCAACGATTGCAGTCATTCTCACATTTTTAATGTCAACATGACTGGTTGACAGGATCCTGTACTTCTCTGCTTGTTGCTAATCCAGACAACTGCCAGATTGTGTAAATGCAGACAGACCAGCCTCTTAGGTGGAACAGGAGAGAAATGTTTACAGTCAAAGCACTGCTGTCATCTCTGGTATGTTTACATGAAGATTGCTGCCTTATCCTGAGTGTTATAGATCAGGAAGTGATATCTGTAACCCTGGTGAGGCAAGTGCATGGGAATTTGAGTTGCTGAGACTTGCTGCAGCCTGCATGAATAAGTAACCAGACCAGAAAAAAAGAACAATGGTTGAGTCCACAAGATACTGGTATTGTGACAGACAGTAAAATCTTGAAGCAAGCCTTCAAATCCTGAGGGTCCCGGACTCGTATCGTGAGAGTCCACTGAAAAATTCTTACATACAACCTGAACATCAGATAGATAGGTGAACCTGGCCCCATGTCCTAAAGGGATGAGTCCTGACTGTGACCCAGATTATCAGGAATCGATTAGCAGCCCACCAAGAAGGGAGGGGGAGGAGCTTATCTCACTTGCCTCTCATGACAGAGATGTGTACACTTGGGGCACATCAAAATGGTGAGATTACTCCACTGGGTATCAGGAAACCTGCTCACATGATTCAGAGTTGCTAAGCAGGGCTATCTGATGGCAATATCACTCATGAAAGTGAGAGACAGGCATAGCAGCAACCCACTGCAACCCCCTTTCCTTGTATAGCCAAGAATGCATAAAGATATAGGGCAGGAAAATCAAAAAAGGACTTCACACTGCCCTGATAGCTGCATAATGGATGGGGTTTCTTGGATGACTACTGCCCTCGGTGATGAGAGAGTGAATGATTCAGTTGTCTGAGAGGGGCTGATGACTGGCAGGCAGTGAAAACAAACTGAGCAAAAAAGGAAACATAACACTAGATACGGTTCCGAAGTCTAATACTTTATTTATTTCGGTTTGTTTACCAAGAAAGTCAAATGGGGCCAATACGTAAGCCCCTTTTCAGTGAAGGTCCAGGGAGAAAATCTCCATCTCACAGCTCAAATGGTGTAGTGGTAAATTGCTCTGATTATAGTGTACAGGGTTCTGGGCTGATTATTTAAACAGAGCACCTTACTGGCACTCTTCAAGAGAAATCTTGATGAGTGGATGGGAAATAGAAAATTCACCCCAGGGATCACTCCAGTGGCTTGTGTTTTAAGACATCTTACAGGAATATTTGTTGTTATATATTGTAATAAGAAGTTTGCGATTTATAGAGAATGAAAGGATTGAGATGTTTAATATTTTAATATATAACACAAGGTTGCATTTGGTTTATATGAAGTCAGTATATAGAGTTGATTTCAGACTTCTTTGTTGCCACGATTATTGGATGGTTTTATGTGATGTAGACTGTTTTGTAGTTTTTTATGATGTAGTTATTGATATTTTATCTGGTTTAAGTATATATATATTTTTTGAATATGAAGTCAGAAATTTTTATGATTTCTGACCTCTATGGTGTTTTTTAGGCACTATTATTAGTTAATTTGGTATTAAGTAACTGTAGGTTATGTAAGTCACATTATATGTTGTTACACATTTTGTAATAGGTTTTTGTATCTTCAGGTCTTAGTAATTGTAGCAATGTTGAAGTCGCTAGAATGTTTTTTGATCAATACATTTAGCTAGGATTAATTGGGACTAATCATTGTGAAATATTCCACTGAATAGCGAGTTAGGTGTTTTGATCATCCCGAATGGAGAAGCCGATAGCTAGATGCCGTTTGATGTATACAAATCTAGTTATAATTCTAGCGATTGTTGATGAGGCATATTTGATTGCATATTTCGATCTGCATAAATAGAACGTAGTGGTTATATGCAGTAAGCTCCTTTGTTGCGGATTACCTGGGACCAGATATTGTGAAATTTCTTGCTCTAGCTGAATAGCGATTTAGGTATTTTTATCATGCTTATTAATTTATTAATTTTGAACTAAGAAGCCAATAGCTTGATGCCATTTGATGCCATATAAATTTAATTTTACTTTAAGTGATTGTGGATGAGGTACATTTAATTGTATATTCATGAATCTTAGGTTTTTATTAGTAGAATGAATGGCAATATGTAGTAATTTTTTTCTACGGTTAAATGCCCAATACGATTTTGTAGGGTACTTGTTCAGAGATTTCATTTTAGTTTTTTGATACTATCATATATGTGTATCAAACACGTGCCTTAGTATAAGTTGATATGATACTTTTTATATTTTATATTTTGTATAATATGGTTTTAAACATGATTTATAATTGCAACAGTGTTAAAGGAAATGATGTTTTTTTTGTGTGATTGGTTGTGTTGTTTTTAAATAGTCTTTGTACTCAGTCCGTTTGATGGTCTGATGAAGCAAATATGTGAAAGCGCTTACCGATCTGATTTTTTGTTTTTCTATATCTTGGAGTGTTTATTCGTAAAAGCAGGAGCTGTTAGATTTATACTGTTTCAGAATTCGCATGGTTGCTGTTGCTGAACTGTTCGGTTTGATTTTTATATATATATAGATATATATATATATATATATATATATATATATATATATATATATATATATATATATATATATATATATATATATATATATATATATAGCTTGTTTTAGCTGTAGCAAACCACTTGCTTGAAATGTAACAAGTAACTTGATACAGCTAAATACACAGGAAAATAACTTTCTTGGGTGGCGTAAGCTATGGAACCTTACTGGCTAGGCTTACGTAGGCCCTTGGGCCAATAGCCTAGTACCTACCTATGAACCTATACCTAAGCACTTTAGTTCTAAATGAAAATGCGGTACTGGCAGCCATTTATGAATGGCAATACTGCCCTAGGCCACACATGATCACTGAAGTGCTTCAAACCATTTGTGTTTCTTCCTACTTTATTTTGCTTTTGCGTCATCTTAAAAGTACTCAATTGTATTTATTACTGCTTGGTTTAACTCATTATAAGCCTTTTAGTTTAAGCACTTGGGCTTCAGACCAGTTGTTTTACATTAAGAAGGTTTGTGGTCTGCACTGTAGTGGCAGAACAGGTAGCTTACATCCTTCTAAGTTGGGAACTGCTGATTGAGGGCTCAGTGTCTGTTATTCTAAAAGTGTATTAATTCTGGTTTAAGCACTTGGGCTTCAGGCCAGTTATTTTACATTAAGAGGGTTCGTGGTCTACACTCTTGTGGGAGGAGAGGTTGGACTCTGCCCTTCTGAGCTGGGAATTTCTGGTTAAAGGCTTATAGTGCCTGCATATTTGAACTGCTTCTTACTGAAATTGGTACACCTTGTTTGCTGTAGCATAGACTAGATCCAGGCCTGCTGAATCTAGCTTTGTTTGTATAACTTGAGCACTAATCCAGGCATTCTTTAAAGTATTCAGTTGTATTTATTACTGCTTGGTAGTAACTTGATTAAAGTGTAGCTATCATTCTAAGTCTTTTGGATTAAGCACTTGGGCTTCAGACCAGTTGTTTTACATTAGGAAGGTTTGTGGCCTGCACTGTGGTGGCAGGGCAGGTAGCTTACATCCTTCTAAGTTGGAAACTGCTGACTGAAGGCTCAGTGTCTGTGATTCTAAAAGTGTATTAGTTCTGGTTTAAGCACTTGGGCTTCAGGCCAGTTATTTTACATTAAGAAGGTTCGTGGTCTGCACTCTTGTGGGAGGAGAGGCTGGACTCTACCCTTCTGAGCTGGGAATTTCTGGTTAAAGGCTTATAGTGCCTGCATATTTGAACTGTTTCTTACTGAAATTGGTACACCTTGTTTGCTGTAGCATAGACTAGATCCAGGCCTGCTGAATCTAGCTTTGTTTGTATGCTTGTTGTTTGTTTGCTTGTTATTTCCCTGAAACGCTAATTCCACCTAAAACGTGGCTTTTCAGCGCTTCTGTGGATCCCTAGTGATATCTGCATTGCTTACTGTACTTATTTCCTTGTTTCACTTGAAAGAAAGTTACTGTTTGTCATTTTTGCATTTAAGTTACCTGTAACACATTGCATTTAAGTTACCTGGCACTTGCTCACTAAGTCAGCATTAAAAAATTAAAAGCACTGCACCCTCACAAACTCCCCTTGAGTACCTTGTTCCCCATTGCCCTTTTTTTTCCAATTATAAAGGAATTCCCAATATTATTCTAGCATGTCCAAAGGTCAGTTGTCAATCTCCTCTCCGGTCCAGCTGGTGAATCTGGGAATCTTGAGGCAATGTTACAACTGCCTCATGTACACAGACAACCCTCTCCTCCTCCCAACAAATTCCAACACGTGAGAGATGCAACCATATAGCCAAACTGGAGGCTAAGCTCTCTCAACTCAGTACTGGCGTAACCAGTCAGGAGGAGAAGGAAACCGCACTCACTACAGTTCCAGTCTCACATAGACCTACCACGACAGCAAACCAAACACATAAACACACAAAAACATACTCGGAGGCTCTAAATAAAAATCTGCCTAAGCAGCAGAGACCTCCAAAGCAGACACCCAAGCAACCGCTACCCCAAAACAAAACACGTGCAACACATAGCTCACAAAGCCAGTGTGCCGAACAGTCACAGCCCTTAAGGCTAAACAACACACCTGATACACTGGTAATAGGTGACTATCGTCAGGCACACTGACGTCCCGCTCACCAGGCTGAACAAGGAGAAGGTCACAGTGAGCTGCCTGTCGGGCGCTAGGATCCGCCACATAACACACGCACTCAGGTCACTCCAAGGCAAGTACAAATATGACTCAGTCATTGTCCATGCTGGTGTGAATGACCGGAGACGTACCTCCCTGGACTACATGAACAGAGACATAGAGGAGCTCTCTGAGCATGTAGCCCAGGCCGGTATGACCCTGACCTTGAGTAGCATCTTACCCTCACCAAGAATGATGCCACAATATGAAGACAAGATGATCAATTTCAGCAATTGGCTTAAGTATTGGTGTCATTCAAAGGGGATCCAATGCCTGTCAGCCTGGGATGACATGCTCAACAAGCCACGATGCTTCGCTAGGGACGGCTTGCACCTGTCACCCCTGGGCTTTGGATATTGGCAAAGGCTCTTGCTACCCCATAGTGCCTTTTTAGGCAAGGCTCAAAGACAAACCCACCTCCATAGGTATCACAAGGGATAAGAAACTAAGAGTAATGCTACTCAACGCCAGAAGTCTAAACCTCAAGATGCACTTTTCGAAACTCTCCTTAGCATGGAGAACATCGATATCTGTGCAGTAACAGAAACCTGGTTCAAGGCTCCCGAGAGCACGCCAGCACTACCAGGTTATACCTCATAACATGCTTTTCGGCCCCAAAACTTGGACCGAACCACAAAAGGAGGGGGAGTATCAATATTCGTCAAAGATACCCACACCTCCAGGTTGGTGGCACAGCACTAAGCATCAGAGACTATCCATGTGCAACTAACAGTGGATAAAACTGCCTTCCAGTTTATAGCCTGCGACAGACCACCCTCCCAAACCCAGGAACCCCACTCGGCCTTCTTGAGAACACTGGAAAATATGAAGGTCTCTCCAAACACCATTATATTGGGTGACTTCAACTACCCAAACATAGACTGGGAGCATTACTCTAGCTCCAACACCCTAGCCCAAAGGTTCCTAGAATTTATAAACTCAAATGCTATGGAACAACTTGTTACCACTCCCACAAGAGGGGAAAACATACTGGACCTGATCATCACCAACATGGGGACTCTATGTTCCAGACCAGAAGTGTATCCCTCACTGGTAAGATCAGACCATAAACTAATGTCACTGGATATTCACATCCTGACCCCACCCCCTGCCCAGAAAACCACAGTGAAAAACTTCTCTAAAGCAAATTTCACACTCCTCAAAACCGAGGTGGAATCCTTCAAAGCCCCCGGGACTGTGAAGAATACGGCCCAGACCGCAGAATCCTTTATAAACGCATTCTATGAATACCTTCAGGAATGCATGGATCATGCAATCCCAAATAAAACCAAGACCCAATCCTCCAAAGGCAGACGTCCTGTCTGGTGGACCCCAGCCATAAACAAACTATACAATAGAAGAAGGAAGCTACTACATGATAGAGCAAAATCCCAAAAAGGTTAGGCATCTCTGATCAGTATTAGCAAAAAACTATGGGCACTCATGAAATTGTCTAAGGCCAGCTTCGAGAGAAAAATTGCACAGGACACTAAGGATAATCACAAGGCTTTCTTTAGTTATGTTAGGAACCTGGGTGGGAATTCTCAGATATGTTCAGAATTAGTCCAAAATGACAAAAAATACACCGAACCCACAGACATTGCCAACATCCTAGCTGACAGGTTCAGCGCAAAACCCCCCCCACCAAAAGGGCGAATATCTATCCCAGCAGAGTGCTGCCCCCCTGACATCTCAGATGCTCAGGTAAGAGCTGCCCTCTCCAAAGCAAAAAACACAGCATCAATGGGACCAAACGGTGTCCCGGGCTGTGTCCTACATGAACTCCAAGAAGAGCTAAACCCAAACATAAAACTACTGTTCAATCTCAGCCTTACTACAGGATATGTACCCAAAGAGTGGCGTACAGCAACAGTGGTCCCTCTCCACAAAGGTGGTGCCTCAACGGATCCTGGAAACTATCACCCCATAAGCCTGACTAGCTTGGTCTGCAAAGCTATGGAAAGGATCATCATGGACCTCATAAATAAAGATATTGGGGACCTACAGACACTGGATCCTACCCAGTTTGGCTTTCTTAAGGGCAGATCCTGCCTCTTTAACCTGGTCGATTTCTTTGAAACAGTCACCAAGGTCATTGACGAGGGGAAGGTGGTCCACACAGCCTACCTGGTCCTCGCAAAAGCCTTCGATACAATACCCCACTCGGGCATTATAGATAAGCTCACCAGCTTAAATATAAACCCCTATGTCACTAGATGGGTTGCAAACTGGCTCAAGGACAGAACCCACATGGTTAGAATTGCTGGAGCCATGTCAGACTCCAAACCAGTTACAAGTGGCATCCAACAAGGATCAGTCCTGGGACCTCTCTTGTTCGGTATATATTTCTCAGAGGTACAGGCAAACACGGAAGGACTGTGGGTGACCAAGTTCGCAGATGACTGCAAACTGGGTGCCATAATCGACTCTCCAGCTGACACAAGCATCCTCCAAAAGGGCCTCATAGAAACAAACAATTGGTGCCAGAGCCATGGCCTCAAGCTAAATGCCAAAAAGTGTATAGTCATCCCCTTTGGCAAAAACAAAGTGTCCAGAAATTACCACATAGGTGGTAATCCATTAAGTACAGAAGAAGTAATTAGGGACCTGAGGACCCAAGTTGATAGCAATCTCTCATTTGACAACCACGTGGCCAAAGTGGTTAGAAAAACATTTTATATAGCCCACCTAATCATGAAGGGATTCACATCTAGATCAGGGGAGGTCATCGTGCCTCTTTGCTCATCCCTCATCAGGCCCATAATTGAGTACAATGCCTCTTTTGGGATGTACCTTACCAGACACCTGCAGCAACTGGAAAGACCCCAAAAGTACCTCACCAAGAGGATCAAAGGGCTCAAACAGATGCCATATGCTGCCCGGTTAAAGAAACTCCAGCTCTACTCAGTGGCATACCGCCTGCTCAGAGGCGATCTGTGCCTGATGTATAAAGCCATGTCCAACCCGGAATTAATGGACATGCTGCACCTCAGAAAATCCAAATCCCATCGAGCTACGCTCGAGAGACTTGAACCTCAGCACTGAAATAAATAGGACATGCTGGAGGGACAGATTCATAACCCAGAGGCTCTCTTCACTCTGGAATAAAATCCCGGTCCAGGTTAGGCAGAGTCCCTCATTGACTCTCTTCAAGAGGAATCTTGATGAGTGGATGGGAGATCGTAGGTTTACCCCGGGTATCACTTCTGTGTCACTGTTAGACAGAGGCACAGTATACTAACCTCGAAAAACGGCATAGCAAAATTAATTTAAAATGGGTGGCGAAAGCCAAACACACTCTGGCTAGGCTTATAAATGCCCTAGGGCAGATAGCCTAGTATGAACCTATGAACCTATGAACCAGATTACAAATGCAATATCTGTAAACATCCTGGCATCTTTTGCCTGGTGTAGCTGTCCCCTTTGCCCCACCCAAGCTACGCCTCTGGGTCTGTCGTTAAGATAAATATGTATTTGTGTGTGTGTGTGTGTGTGTGTGTGTGTGTGTGTGTGTGTGTGTGTGTATATGTGTGTGTCAGTGCTTCACCCTATGTCTATAACTGGCATAACTGTGTAGCTGTCTATGTCTGTCATTGCCACAGATTTAACCATAAATGCCTTTTGTGGGTGATCTCTACCATGGATTAGACCATGACTATCTTATTCCTTGGCCTTTCTCTTCCATGAGGAACAGCTGTCCCTGGTTAATTTTGCTTAACAGTAAAAGCATCTGGTAATCTAGTGTTGGTCTTACAGACGCAGTTCTCCAGTGATGCAGATAGATAGCTGTATATGAGTCACTGTAATGACACTTTTTTTCATACTTTATCCTATTCTCTTTCTCTCTCTCTCCCCTTCCAGAAATACCTATAAGAATGCGAATGTCTGTAGTACATATGGTATGCGTTTCTACTCATGTCCTTCTCAGAGATGATGGATACAAACAGACTAGGAAATTTCCAGTCAATAGTACTATAACCCATGAGATTTCAATGAATAGAAAGGAACAATACAGGGCTGGCTGTTATCCTGGGATGATAGTCTCAAAGGAATAGGGGGACTGAGTTGGGGACTTGGGTCTACAGGAAACATTTGGGAGCTCACAGAAGTGTGTTGCATAATTGCAGGGAGAAAGTGTAAAGATTGCAAAATGGTCCCATACTAACACAGTTAATGGAAACACTACAAGGTGTTTGATATACTTTGCAGGGAATGTGTTCTACCCAGAAGGGATTGGTTTCACATTCGAGCAGCTTAGGCATATAGGTAGCACTTGCAGTATTCAAAAGAAAGCCATGTCATCCCAGAAGTGAGCCAGTATAAAAAAAGGAAGGGCAAGCTTGGTGTGTAAGGATCTAGGGGAAGTAAACAAAACAGCAATCTAGACAAGAAGACAGAGAACATGGACAGGCGGAGAAAAGTACAGCTAGATGAAGAGGAATGGGAAGAAGTCTGGGATGGGGTACAACAATTGAGGAAGTGGTCACGCCTGAATGATCAACAGATGAGAATTCTATATAACAGGTACTTATAGGTTCATAGGTTCAGAGGTTGGTACTATGCCATCGGCCCTAGGGCCTATGCAAGCCTAGCCATAACAATTCCCTGGATATTTCTTCCCACAATATTTAGTTCTCCAGGCCCCTGTCTAGCAGGGTGACTGACATGATCCCCGGGGTGAATTTCCTATCTCACATCCAATCATCAAGGTTCCTTTTGAAGAGGGCCAATGAGGCGCTCTGCTTGATATGTATGGGCAGTCTATTCCAGAGTATGGGGAGTCTCTGGGTCAGGAACCTATCCCTCCAGCATGTTTTGTTCATTGTGATGACAAGATTTAGATCCCTGGAGCGTGTGGCTCTGAGGGATTGGGATTTCTTTAAGTGGAGCATGTCCAACAGCTCAGGGTTTGACATGGCCTTGTATGTTAAGCAGAGATCGCCTGAGTAGATGATATGCCACAGAGTATAGCTGGAGTTTTTTTAGACGGTCAGTATATGGCATCTGCTTTAGGCCTGTGATTCTTTTAGTGAGGTATTTCTGTGGCCTTTCCAGCTGTTGCAGATGTCTTGTGAGGTACATACAAAACGGGGCATTATACTCTATAATGGGTCTAATCAGGGATGAGTACAGTGGGACAATGACCTGCTTTTTTCTGGATGAAAAGCCCTTAGTGATGAGGTGTGCCACATAGAAGGATTTCCTGACTGTTGTGGCAAAGTGGTTATCGAAAGTGAGACCACTGTCCACCTGTGTCCCTAAGTCTCTCATCACACTTTTGATGTTTAGTGTCCTGCCACCTATGTGGTAATTCATGGGTACATGTTTTTTTTCAAAGGGGATAACTATACATTTCTTGGCATTAACCTTGAGCCCATGGCTCTGGCACCAGGCATCTGTTTCTGTAAGGCCCTTTTGTAGAATATCCACATCATTTGGGGATTCAATAATGGCTCCCAGTTTGCAGTCATCTGCAAACTTTGTTAGCCAGAGTCCCTTAGTGTTGGCCTGTACTTCAGAGAAGTAGATGCCAAATAAGAGTGGTCCCAGGACTGTACCCTGAGGTACTCCACTTGTCACTTGTCTGGAGCTGGATTTGGAGTCGGCTACTTTTACTGTCTGGGTTCTGTCAGTAAGCCAGTTAGCAACCCATTGAGTGACGTAGGGATTGATGCCCAGCTTAGTAAGTTTATCTATGATTCCAGAGTGGGGGATGGTGTCAAAAGCCTTGGCGAGGTCCAGATAGGCTGTGTGGACTGCCTTACCCTCGTCCACAGCTCTGGAGACTGATTCGAAGAAGTCAATCAGATTCAGGAGACAAGATCGGCCCTTCACAAACCCAAACTGGGTGGGGTCCAGTGTTTGAAGGTTGCCAATGTCTTTGTTTATAAGTTCCATGATAATGCGTTCCATGCCCTTGCAAATCAGGCTTGTCAGACTGATGGGATGGTAGTTACCAGAATCCAAGGTGGATCCTCCCTTGTGGAGCAGGATAACTGTAGCTGTGCACCACTCAGTGGGCATGAAGCCTGAGGTGAGGCTATGATTAAACATGACACTTAGGTGAAGTGCCAGTTCATTTTGTAGTTCATGTAGTACACAGCCTGGGATGTAATCTGGTCCCATGGATGCTGTATTCTTAGCTTTTGAGAGTGCGGTTTCTACCTGTGTGGCCGTGATTATCAGAATTTGGTAATCTTTTGGTATTGAGATGGGCCCTTTAGGGGTGAGAGTGGGATGATGTTGGCACTAAATCGATCTGCCAGGATATTGGCAATATCCTTGGGATCAGTATATTTAATGCTATTCTGTAGTAACTCAGAGCAGATCTGAGCATTGCCATTTAGATTCTTGACATAACTATAGAATGCCTTGTGGTTGTCTTTGGAATCTTTGGCAATTTTATTTTCGTAACTAGCTTTTGAGGATTTTATGAGGGATCTCAGCTTCTTACTGAAGCTGGTGAGAGAGTTTTTTGCATCCTGGGATTTTCCTATTTTTTGCAACAGTTTCTTCCTTCTAATGTATAGTTTGTTTATAGCAGGGGACCACCAGATTTGCTTCCTTTTTTTGGAGAAGAGCATCTTGGTTCTATTTGGGATGGCATGATTCATGCACGAGTGGATGTGCTCATACAGTGCCTTAGTGTAGGATTCTGCAGTCGAACTTCCAGATCCCATCTGCGTGGGTGTTGTGAAGTTTGTCACTTCTGACTTCAGTAGCTTGAAGTTGGCTTTGGGGAAGTTTTTTAAGGAGGTTTCCTTACTGGGGGTGGGGGTGGGATGTGGATGTCAAGGGTGATTTGCTTATGGTCAGACCTGACCAATGAGGGGGTGACCACTGGTGTGGAGCATCTATCTCCCATGTTGGTAATGACCAGGTCTAGGATATTGGAGCCCCTGGTGGGACAATGGATTAGTTGATCCAGGGCGTTGGAATTTATGAATTCCAAGAACCGTTGGGAAAAGGAGTTGGCACCTGAGTAGTTTTCCCAATTAATGGCAGTGTAGTTGAAATCACTCAGTATTAGGGTGTTTGGTTGTATCTTAATATTTTCCAGTATGTTTAGAAAGGTGTAGTGAGAATCTTGGGGCATGGTTGGGGATCTGTAGCAAGCTACAATTTGGATTGCAGTCTTACCTAGTGTTAGTTGCACCTGGAGAATTTCAGATGCATTGTGTTGGGCAACTAGCCTGGAGGTGTGAATATCCTTGGTGAATATGGACACTCCTCCACCTTTAGAGTTTCGGTCCTGGTTTTGTGGCCGAAAAGTGTGGTAAGAATTGTAGCCTGGTATTGCAGGGGTGCTCTCTGGAACCTTGAACCAGGTCTCAGTTACTGCACAGATATCGATGTTCTCCATTTTTAGGAGTGCATTTTGAGGTTTAAACGTCTAGCATTGAGTAGCATTACCTTCAGATTTTGCCTGCTTCTGTCTGTTACAGTGGTGGTTTTATCCTCTGAACCTTGCCTAAAAAAGGCACTATAGGGGTGGCAAGAGCTTTAGCCAGTAACCTGAATCCCAGGGGTGACAGGTGCAGACCATCTCTGGCAAAGCATTGTGGTTTATCGATTATGTCTTCCCAGGCAGACAAATACTGGATCCCCTGTAAATGACACCAGAAGCTTAGCCAATTGTTGAAGTCAATCATTTTGTCTTTATACTGTGGTATCATTCTGGGCGAAGGCAGGATGCTACTCAGGGCTAGGGTCATACCTGCCTGGGTCACATGATTCAAGAGCTCTTCCATATCTCTTTTCATGTAGTCCAGGGAGGTACGTCTCAAGTCATTCACTCCAGCATGGACAATGACAGAGTCATATTTGTACTTGTTGTAGAGTGACTTGAGTGCATGCGTTATGTGGCGGATCCTGGCACCCGACAGGCAGCTGACTGTAATTTTCTCCTTGTTCAGTCTGGTGAGTGGGACATCAGTGTGCCTGACTATAGAGTCACCTATGACTAAAGTGTTGGGTACATTGTCTTGCCTTAGGGGCTGTTGTTGGGTGGCACACTGGTGTTGTGAGCTATGTGTCACTTTGGTTGTGACTGGTGTTTGTTTGCGTTTCAGCTTCGGAGGTCCTTGTTGCTTGGGCAGGTTAATGTTAAGGGCCTCTGAAAATGTGGGTTTAGTGTTGCTATGTGTGGGTGTTGATGGTGTGGGTTTTGAAGGGCTATGAGTTGCTTGAGGTGTGATGCAGGTGTTAACCTTCTCCTCTTGACTCTCTAGCACAATCTTGGCCGAAGAGAGCTTTGCTGCCAGTTTGGCTATGTAAGTGCATCTCTCGCAGGTTATAGTGTTGGGTGGTAGGAGGACAGGATTGTCTGTGTACATGAGGCAGTTGCCGCATTGCCCCAGTATGCTCAGATTCACCAGGTAGACAGGAGAAATCACCGGAAGCTGACCCTTGGACATGCCTGTTTAGGTGCTTTTATGTAAAGTTTAAGAGCTGTTTTCCCTTACCTTTGCAAGGTACTTTGCAATTATAGGCTGTTTAGTGCCTATGATTAATTTCTCCTTATTGACAAGGAGAGCTGAGTGCTTGTTTCTGTTTCAGGCTTCCTAGTGCTTTCCAGCAGGTTCTAGAGCAAGTGCTAGTCACAGGGGTTCAGATTTTAGTACTACTACTGAGAAACCAGCTAGTTTTAAGGGAAAATTTGAAGAGCAGACTTTCTGGCACCTGGAATAGTTTAACTGTAGCCTCACAGTGCTGCAAGATGTGAAAAATGTGTAAACACATGCATTTTTAAGCCAGAAAGTTGAAAGGGATAGAAATCAGCCCAAAAGGCTAATTACAATTTCAGAGCTGGAAACCACTCCTCTAGCGTTAGATAGGCAGTACAATGCTCACCAGTCCCACTGGTAGGCAGTAGGACTTCCCTCTACCAATGCAAGGTCTGGATAGCTCTGAGCACAGAAAATAAAGTCCTGAGACAAGCAAAGTCTGGGATATGGACTGGCTAGAAAAGGTGGGAAACGAGCAAACAAGATAGTTTTTTTTTTTTGTTGAAACAGGCTAAACAATGCAATAATACAGTAAATAAACACAGAAAAGGCTAACACACTTGAGTGTGTAGTCCTAGACAGTAAATGCAATTAAAACTCTACAAAATTAGCAATTTAAAACATTTTTAAATGAAGCAAGGCAAGTGCACAACTGAAAAATGATTTAAGAGGAAGTAACACAGCAGAATAAGTAGCTAGTCTACATATACAGAGAAGTCTGTATATACAGAAAAGCAGCTAAAACATGCAAACACTTCAGATGCAGTGCAACCTACAGCACTTGAGTTGTAACAATATTAAGGCAATTACAGTTATAATAAATGCTCTGAAATATACTCTATATTTCCAAAATGTTTGAGAAGCACAGTCAGAACACAAGGAGATTCAGGCAATTTTTTTTTTGAAAGGGAAAAAGGAGAAACAGAAGGCCTTATCAAATGTTCTCTCTGTATTAGGTAGAATGAGCGAATGACACTAGACTGGGAGGAGTGTCCCAGATCAGATTTACAGTAGGGGTGGGCTACTGCAAAGCCACCAAGTATAACAGCAAGACACCAACTGGGAGGGTGGGGACAAAAACAATAGCCTACAGACAGTAAGCACTAGAGAAAGCCACAAAATGAAAGTTTTTAAACAGATAAAGATTTGTAAAGATACAGAATGCTTTTAACTGCAAACAAACAGTTACCCGTGCAGTTTAGTTAATAGCAATAAAATACACTCAAAAACTAAGCAGCAGACAATAAAAGTGCTATATATAAATTGCTAGAAACAATAATCTGTATAAATAATAAAAAAAACAGGATACTTATATATCTCAGCTAACAGTTGTAGTCAACACCTCTCATCCACTCTGCTTAGTGTGTATAGACAGAAACCCTATCAAAGTTAGGGCTTAAATACCAGAACAACAATTTTTTTTTTTTACAAAAACACAAAAGAACCAGCCCCCACTAGCCAGCAGACAATTAACACAATCTAGCCAAGGTAAAGAAAGGCTTCAGCTAAAAACAATAGCCTACAGACGGTAAGCACTAGAGAAAGTCACAAAATGAAAGTTTTTAAACAGATGAAGATTTGTAAACATACAGAATGCTTTTAACTGCAAACAAATCAGTTACCGGTGCAGATTAGTTAATAGCAATACAATACACTCAAAAACTAAGCAGCAGACAATAAAAGTGCTATATATAAATTGCTAGAAACAATAATCTGTATAAATAATAAAAAAAAACAGGATACTTATATATCTCAGCTAACAGTTGTAGTCAACACCTCTCATCCACTCTGCTCACCCAAACTGCTATATAAAGAAGGCAGGAAGCAAAATTGAAACTGCTAGAGATGTGAAAGTGAGGGACCAGGTTTAAAGTAGATGTTTTGGGATTGTCAAGTGGCAAAAGGGAGGTGGGTAGCCTTACCAGGAAGTAATTGGAATGTTTATTCCAATAGCAAGAACTTGGCTGGAAGCTTTGATTATTGGGGATATTTTGCTTAAGGAAAGGTGAACAAATAATAAAATGTTAAACGTAAGCTGGACTTTGCCCAGTCTTTTAAAAATGTCTTTTGGGAAAAATCTGGAAGACTTTAGTACATGATACTTCTTTTAGCTTCTACAACTATATTTTGATACAAATGAAACATCTCTTGCAATCATTTAAATACATGAGGCCTGTTAAGAGGCCACCTTAGGAATGGAAAAAAAATCTTTTATTTTGGATATCAACTGTAGAAACAGTGATACAATTTATCTGACTACTGATGGCAAAGATACCAATGATGCGTTAGTAACTGATCTGTGTAAATGAAGTAAATAGTTTTGCTATGAAGTTTTCAAGATGTTCAATGTTAGATGTGTTTAGCTTTTTACATGTTGATGTATTTATGTCATTTATTTGAAACTAATACAAAATAACGAAAAAATATGCATCACATAATCGTGTTCAATGCCAAACAAAGTAGACCACCCAACAGTTTTTGTGACATATTATAGAGACCTGTACCATTATTATACGCCGTAGTCTCCGAGACAGGCGGACAGAATTTGCATGTAGGCCTTCCCAAGCCTTGAATGGTCTTTCATGGTTATCCACAAACGTGTTCCAGCAGTAGAAATACTCTGGAAAAAAAAAAGAGAGGCTTTTATATTCAGTTATACTAGCATAAGATCACATTCATAGAATTTTTGAAGAATTAACATAAATTATTGAAATTCATATAATAAAGCATCAGTTGACTTATCTCCCACCTTATTCTTTTCATGATTTACTTTTTTTAATGTTTCAATTCCTTTCCCTTTCTTTTTCCACATTTCCAACATGCTTCCTTACTTGTTTCTTTCTACCATTTTCTTTCTTGCTTCCTACTATTATCTTTGTACATTATGTTTCCTTCACTCCCATCTTCCTTTGGTTTTCATCTCTTCCCTCATGCACTATTTCACATATTGCAAACATAACCTGTATTGAACAATCAGTATGACTTATTCAAAATTAATGGATGACACAAGCATTGAGGATGACATGCAAATGCAGTTTCCTGGTTAAAAGTCAGGCCTGTATTATAAAGTTAAATTCCTTAACAGTAGCAGAAGAATTCAGTTGTATTGGAATTTAAATAAAGATATAGTAAATCTAGTATCATAATGTGTAAAAATGAAAGACTGGCATTTTAAATGTGGGTTGTGGTGATTTATTCTAAAGTAAAAGATCTTTTCAGGTTCACAAAATTAACCACTGACTAACCACTAGTCGCACCTCCTTTGTGGAGAGGGATGACTGTATCAGTGCGCCATTCGGTAGGGACAAAGCCTGAGGTGAGACTGTGATTGAACAGGGCACACAGGTGAGGTGCCAGTTCACTCTGTAGTTCATATAGAACACAACCAGGGATATTGTCAGATCCCATAGAAGCTGTATTCTTGGCCTTAGACAGTGGTCTTTTAACCTGTGCAGCAGTAATACTGGATGCCTGTCAATCTACTGATATTTTGATTGGTCCTTTGGGGGAGAGAGGGGTAAAGTTGACACTGAATCTGTCAGCCAGTATACTGGCAATATCTGTTGGCACAGTAGCTCAAACCAAATCTGGGTAGTGCCGTGGAGATCCTTTACATAACTATAGAAGGCCTTGCAGTTGTCTTTACTGTCTGCTGCAATTCTGTTTTCATAGCTAGCTTTAAAGGATTTGATGAGGGATCTCAACTTTTTGTTGAGGCTGATAAGGGTGTTTTTCCAATCTTGGGACTTCATCTTATTCCACATCAGTTTCCTCCTTCTGTTGTAGAGTTTGTTTATGGCAGGGGACCACCAGATTGGCTTCCGTTTTTTGGAGGAGAACGTCTTGGTTGATTTGGGTATGGTGAGATCCATGCATTTGTGTACGTGTCTGTACAGTGCACTGGTGTATGATTCTGCGGTCATGCAACTATTCTCCATTTGCATGGGTGCCGTGAAGTTAGCCACCTCTTTTTTTAGGAGCTCAAAGTTAGCTTTGGAGAAGTCTTTCATGGTGGTTACCTTTGCGGGGGCAGTGGGAGGGATGTGAATTTCCAAGGTGATTAGTTTGTGGTCGGATCTAACCACGGCAGAGCTGACGGTGTACAGCAATGGTCGCCCGTGTTAGTAATGAACAGGTCAAGGATGTTGCTACCTCTAGTGGGGTAAGAACGAGCTGGTCCAGGGCATTGGAATTAATGAACTCCAGAAAACGTTGGGCAAGTGTACTGGTACATGAGTAGTTTACCCAGTTAATGGAGGGGTATTGAAGTCACCTAGTAAGAGAGTGTTAGGTTGGACCCTAATATTCTCCAGGGTGCTTAGGAACGTGGAGTGCGAGTCTTGGGACATGGTTGGGGACCTGAGTCAAATAATAAAGCAAAAGTGAAGGATAACGTAAAATTGTACATTAATAGTAATGGAAATTGAGAAAATTTGTCAAACTGTGCATAGTTAGTACAGCACAGTTGAAATTCAAGCGATGTTTGCTAATTTGTCTATAAATACAAGAGAAAGAGATGCCTAGAATTTAATTAATTTTGCAGAGAAGTGTAAAAAGAAAAATAAGTGTGTAAAAATCATTTTGACATTATTCAAAAAAACAGGAAATGAAATGCAAGTAGTATTAAAATGGCTAGAGTTGATACAATAATACCAGGAAATTGCAGAGTAAGGAGACATTGCAACAAGAGAAGCACAAAATTAATTTATTTTCAATGAAGAATATGCTTCATATATTGATTTATAGAAGACAAACACTGATTAAATACAGAGAACTGAATTTAAACTAAAGAGATGTACAGAGTATAGGAATTTATCAGAGAATACTTTTAAAATATTGTGACTGAAGAGCATCAGAGGTAATGCATTGTGTTCATTACTGACATGTTTAGAACACCAGACAAAGCCATCATGTCAGAAGTTACTGACATCTGAAACTAAAAACAAAACATATAAGATCATTTTTCATACAGTCACACTGGTTCAGAAAGGTAATGTACCTAATAATTTGACTCGTTTGACTTGTGAGAAGCTGGGCATGGGGAAATGTTTCTACAGTCAGTAAAAGTGCAAGTGACAAGTGTCATCTTGAATAATCCACAGAGCTATAACAAAAATATATATGGCATGACTAAGCTCATCTAATTTATTTACATGTCGGGCTAGCCTATCACGAGGATATCATGCTCAGATAAATCCAAATACTATGTTATTAATACATGCTTCAAGTAAAGTACCTGTAGCTCTCAGGAGTAGAATTGATCAATAATTAATGCAGATGGCAAGCTTAAATGCAGAACAGCGATAGACATAGCCAAAAGAATAGGTGTAGTACAGGGGTGTAGACAGTGAATTCCATTTTGTACTCGCAGATGCTTATTACTACCCCCAATCCACTTGGCATATGAAAAATGGTCATATCCCTCAAGCTGTTGCCTCACAATTTAATCAATCAAAAACTATTAAGAGTTATTGTTTTTAGATTTGCAATCTTCTCTATAAACAAGCAATATACACATTTTAGAGACATTAATGTATATGGTTATAAACATCATATGGCTTAATAAAGCCCCAGTGTTTCAAACAGGTAAAGAAAATCTGACATGGCTTAGTGGTATATCACTTTGCCTATGGTGTGCAGGGTCCTGGGTCTGAGCCTTGCAGAGGCTGTTTATTTTAGGGGCTGGAGGTCAGAATAATGGTTAAGCTATTTACCTTACAGACACAAGGTGCAGGGTTTGATTCGCACAGGGGGTAACTGGCTAGGCTTGAAATGTCCCACAAGGGTAGTTAACCTAGTACTAACCTATAAACAAAATGTCCTCATTAGAGTACAGAGAGTATACCTGGCTACACCCCTGGTGTAGTATGATCATTATTGTAAGCAGGACATGCTTTGCATTTATATTTATTCACAAGATCTGAATAAAATAATTACAAGAGAGCATTGGGCATACTTAGATTTTTCGCACTGACAGACTCATCCGACTCCATATCCCCTGTACATTGCAATGCCATTGCTTCCTGACTAACCTACATGGCAACTCCATACACAGAAACCCCTACTTACATACCAAACTCATATACATGTATAATTCCTATCCTAGCTCAGTCAAGACTCAAGATCAACTTTAGCCTTTCCACCTCCTATTCATCCTTTGTTTGCCTCTTTAACTCCACTTCTACTCTCTCCTGCCAGTATATTTATGTATGCGCTCAACCAGTCTCTCAACTAAATCTCTGAAAGCTTGCAGCACTTTCACTGTCACCACCAACACCCACATCATTAATTTGTCTCCATATTGCCATACTTTTCTTGATATCTGGAAAGCTTCTTTCATTGCCCCAATTTTCAAATCACCCACTGACAATGCAATGTCCAAGATCTGCCCTATCACATGCTTCCCATCCTAAACAAATTATTTGAGAAAGTCTGCGCGTCTCAACTTCCTTCTCATCTAAAGTCAGAAAACCTACTTCATCATATTTATATAGCTTTAGACAAGAGTACAGCAAGTTAAGAATAAAACTGTCCTTATCTATTATATTCTTTACTGCCATTGAAAATAAATCACTTACTGCTACATTGCATTATTGACCTCAGTAAGGCTTTGCACTCTGTGCACCACCACATCTTACTAGCAGAACTTAAGGTTTATGGTGTTGGTACCACCATTTTAAACTGACTAGCAAACTGCTTAGATAGCTGATGTATTGCAGTGTGTATAAACAAGACCTTCACCTCTTCCTTTAAGGTGTAAAAGCACATCCTCAGGGACTAGTCCTTGACTCACTCTTTCACATCTTATTTGTGAATGGGTCTACGTAGATGACATGCTATTCACCGGGTCTTCTCCATATCTAGATGTAATGAAAGTAAATCTAGAGAAATACCTCTCCACCCTCTCCTCTTGCAAATATCTCTCCACCCTCTCCTCTTGTCTCCCAGACAAGTAGCTAACAATGATCTCAGACAGGGATGATGCTTTTTGGTAGCAAACCTAATAACTCTTATGTTGAGCCAAGGTGGGTCACCATATCACCCTTTTCATTAAACTAGAAACTGTACAAACCTTTTATTAGTTTAACAATATGCATCTTTATCCTTTACAACATATGCTGATCATATTCAGATCTAAATCTTTACCATGCATAAAAGATAATAACCGTATAAGGAAATTCCTCACTAAACAAGCATGCTTGGCCCTCAGAAAGGGCATCTTCCTACCATTTCTAAAATACGAACTTCTGTTTTTTTTTTCCACAAACAGGCACTAAAAATGCCATTGTAAAGATATCGTTAAAGAAAACCTGCAAGTTTCTGGTTACTGTCTCTGAAAGGAAACACAACTGGCAGTTCTTAGCAAAAGCAAATTGCCTGTCATTCACTCATAGGAAGGAGCACGTGCTAACTTTACATTCTCATTTACAAATTTTAATTGGGAAGACAGCATCTCCCTGTAATTCTGTCTATACACTTGCCTATTAGACTCCTTCTACCAAATAGCTATAACCTAAAACACCTAAAATCCTGAAATTATTCCTTCATTTATTTAAAGGCCTTATTTTTTCATCGCACAACTTCCTGGACCTCCATCTCTTACAGAATTTGTCTGCTTTACATTCCTTCCTTCCTTTTAAAATGGAATTAAGGCATTATCTATCTCAACCTCCCAGTTTCATCAGTTGGTGTGGATTAACCTAAGCTCTAAGCCTTCTCTAGTCTAACCTTTTGTCTGCTCCCTCCTACTCCCCTCTATACCCCCTGTGATACTCCATGATAACAAGATCTACTATCCTTTCATCCTAATCTTGCCTTCTAACCCAACTTCTTTTATCTTTTTTCCTGTAAAGCACTTTCTGTAGCGTACTCACCTCTCAGTCAGGTGCTACTTGCCTTTCCAACTTTTTTATCACCTCCTAACGTTCTTCATCTTTGATCTTTGACCTTGTACTGTTACTGTTACCATCATGCTACTGACCTATCTGCTGACATTTTGTGTGTGCTAATAATGTAATATAATTCCATGTTTCTTCACACCTATTCATCTTACTATAATTAATGGGCAGTATGATTGTTGTTACTATGTTACTGGATACCTCTTTATCCATTAAGTCACACTTTGATCATGCTAGCAATCTGCTAATTTGATTACTGTGACTGCTATTCAATAAACTGAAATTCTTGCAAAATATGTGTTTGCCAATTAGTGTTTTTTTTTCCAGTGTTATGCAAGGTTGTTTATCTCTGTTATTGTAAATAGAATGTGGCTGAAATGGGGTCCTCATAGAACAAACCACCTACCTGCTCAAAAGAAAGAAAGTAAGAAAACTGTCAGTCATGTGCACTTATTTCACCATTAAGTACATACAGACAACCCTCTCGTCCTACCACCCAACACTACAACCTGTGAGAGATGCACTTATATAGCCAAACTGGAAACAAAGCTCTATTCACCCAAGACTGGACTAAACAGTCAAGAGGAAAAGGTAAACACTGGCACCACACCACACACATCACATAGTCCCTCAAAACCTACACCACCAAAACACACACATAGAAACACAAAACACACACCTACGTTCATGGAGGCTCTCAGTCAAAACCTGCCCAAGCAACAGGGACCTCTAAAGCAGAAACACAAGCAATCTCCATCCCCCCAACACAACAAAAATGACACATAGCCCACAAATTCAGTTTGCCACTCAACCACAGCCTATAAGGCATAACAACATACCCCAACACTCTAGTCATAGGTGACTCTATAGTCAGGCACACTGATGTTCCACTCACCAGGCTAAACAAAGAGAAAGTTACTGTCAGCTGCCTGTCGGGTGCCAGGATCCATCACATAACACATGCACTCAGGTCACTCCACAACAAGTACAAATATGACTCCGTCATTGTCCATGTTGGTGTGAATGACCTGAGATGTACCTCCCTGGACTACATGAAAAGGGACATGGAGGAGCTGTCTGATCTTGTAGCCCAGGCAGGTATGACCCTAGCCCTGAGTAGCATCCTGCCATCACCCAGAATGATACCACAGTACAAGGACAAAATGATTGACTTCATCAATTGGCTAAGCTTCTGGTGTCATTCTAAGGGGATCCAGTATCTGTCTGCCTGGGATGACGTGATCGACAAACCACAATGCTTTGCCAGAGATGGCCTGCATCTGTCGCCCCTGGGATTCCCGATACTGGCTAAGGCTCTAGCCACCCCTATAGTGCCTTTTTTAGGCAAGGTTCAAATGACAAATTCACCACAATAACAGGTACAAGCAAACAGAATCTGAGGGTATTGCTACTCAATGCTAGAAGTCTAAACCTCAAAATGCACTCACACGAGGCACTCCTTAAAATGGAGGACATCGATATCTGTGCAGTAACAGAGTCCTGGTTCAAGGCTCCAGAGAGTACCCCTGCATTACCAGGCTATAATTCATACCACACCTTTTGGCCACCTAACCTGGACCGAAACACTAAAGGTGGAGGTGTGTCCATATTCATTAAGGATATCCACACCTCCAGGCTAGTTGCTCAGCATAATGCATCTGAGATTATCCAAGTGCAACTAACTCTGGGCAAGACCACAATCCAAATTGTAGCTTGCTCCAGATCCCCCACCATGCCCCAGGATTCCCACTCCTCATTTCTTGATACACTGGAAAATATTAGGGTACAACCTAACACCCTAATAATGGGCGATTTCAACTACCCCACCATTAACTGGGAAAACTACTCATGTAACAACTCTTGTGCTCAACATTTTCTGGAATTTATAAATTCCAATGCCTTGGATCAATTTATCCACACCCCCACCAGGGGCATCAGTATCCTAGACCTGGTTATTACCAACATGGGCAACTGGTGCTCCACACCAGAGGTCAATTCCTCATTGGTCAGATCCGACCACAAGCTAATCACCCTAGACATCCACAGCCCTCCCCCACCCCCCATTAGGGAAACCACCACAAAAATTTCTCCAAAGCCAACTTCACACTTCTTAAGACAGAAGTGGCAAACTTCACAACATCCATGCTGATGGACAATAGAGGTATGACTGTTGAATCCTACACAAATGCACTTTATAAGCACTTACACAACTGCATGGATCATGCAATCCCTAACAGAACCAAGATGCTATCCTCCAAAAAAAGGAAGCCAATCTGGTGGTCCCCTGCCATAAACAAACTCTAGAACAGAAGAAAGAAACTGTTGCAAAAAAGAGTAAAATCCTATGATTGGAGGAACTCCCTGGTCAGCCTCAGTAAGAAACTGAGATCCCTCATAAAATCCTCCAAAGCTAGTTATGAAAACAAAATTGCCACTGACTCTAAAGACAACCACAAAGCATTCTATAGCTATGTCAAGAATCTCAATGGCAACACTCAGATCTGCTCTGAGTTACAGCACAATGGCACTAAATATACAGAACCAACTGATATTGCCAACATCCTGGCAGATAGGTTCAGTGCTAACTTTACCCCCTCTCATCCCCTAAAGGGCCCATCTCTATACCGGAAGAATGCAAAGTTCCTGTAATCACAGCTGCACAGGTAAAAAACACACTCTCCAAAGCCAAGAACACAGCATCCATGGGACCTGACAACATCCCAGGCTGCATTCTACATGAACTACAGAACAAACTGGTACCCCACCTAAATATCATGTTCAATCATATCCTTACCTCAGGCTATGTGCCCACTGAATGGCGCACAGTGATGGTTATCCCACTCCACAAAGGGTGAGCCACCACAGACCTCGAAACTACCTCCTCGTTTGCCTGACAAGCCTGGTCTGCAAGGCTATGGAATGTATCATTATGGAATTGATAAACAATGACATTGGTAATCTCCAAACTCTGGACCCAACCCAGTTCGGGTTTGTAGAAGGCAGATCATGTCTCCTAAACCTGATAGACTTCTTTGAAGCAGTCACCAACGCCGTAGATGAGGGTAAGGTGGTTCACACAGCCTACCTAGATCTCACCAAGACTTTCAACACCATCCTCCACTCTGGAATTATAGGTTAACTCACTAAACTAGGTATAAATCCCTATGTCACAAGATGGGTTGCCAACAGGCTCACTAACAAAACCCACACTGTGAAAGTAGCAGCCTCCAAATCCAACTTCAGACCAGTAACAAGTGGAGTACCACGGGGTTCAGTCCTGGGTCCTCTCCTGTTTGGTATCTACTTCTCTGAAGTACAGGCTAACACAGAAGGTCTTTGGCTAATGAAGTTCTCAGATGACTGCAAACTAGGAGCCATAATCAAAACTCTAAAAGATGTGAACCTCCTACAAAAGGGCCTCACTGAGACAGATGCCTGGTGTCAAAGCCATGGCCTCAAGTTCAATGCCAAAAAGTGCATTGTCATCCCTTTTGGTAAAAACTCTGTACCCATGAACTGCCACATAGGCGGTAGTCTACTTAACACTGAAAGTGTGATAAGAGACCTTGGGACACAGGTGGACAGTAGTCTCTCCTTTGATATTCACATTGCCACAGTAGTCAGGAAATCCTTCTACGTGGCACACCTCATCACAAAAGGTTTCTCATCCAGGAAAAAAGAGATCATTGTTCCCCTCTACTCATCACTCATTAGACCCATTACAGAGTACAACGCCCCTTTTGGTATGTACCTCACAAGACATCTACAACAACTGGAAAGGCCACAGAAGTACCTCACAAAGAGGATTACCGGCCTCAAACAGATGCCCTACACAGACTGTCTCAAAAAACTGCAGCTTTACTCTGTTGCATATCGCCTACTCAGAGGCAATCTCTGCCTAACACACAAAGCTATGTCAAACCCAGAGCTTTTGGACATGCTCCACTTAAAGAAATCGCAATCCCTCCGAGCTACACAGTCTAGGGACCTAAACCTTGTCACTATAATAAACAGAACATGCTAGAGGGATGGATTCCTGTCCCAGAGACTTCTCATACTCTGGAATAAACTACCTATCTATATCAAACAAAGCTCCTCATTAGTTAGCACTCTTCAAGAAAAATCTTGATGATTGGATGGGAGATAGGAAATTCACCCCGGGGATCACTTCTGTGGCTCTGCTCGACAGTGGCACAGGAAAATAATTTTTTGGGGTGGCGAAAGCCAGGGTACCTTTTGACTAGGCTTATATAGACCCTAGGGCCAATAGCCTAGCACCTACCTATGAACCTATGAACCTATTATTCAGATTTCTGTTTTGTATCATATCATTACCAAAAGTGCTTTGCATAGCTGTTAGATAATTAATTAAAGGCCTACATGATATTATGAACATAGGAGATGATATGTTAGCATGGGGCAGGCGCAACAACATGACACGTGACTAATAAAACTGTGTATTAGACTGAGGCAGCACAATTTTAAATGAATTAAGAGCAATTTTAAAATAAGACTGACAAGTAGAAGTATAAGAAAACTTCATAACAGCATAAATGCAAAAGCCAGAAGTCAAACAGAGTTTAATAAAATTTCTGGAAATAAAGCAGTATCTTGCAAAGTTTACACCTAGGTCTAGGAATCAGTTTAGGAATCTTAACCTTTTCTGCAACATCAACAGAATGCTTTGGAGGGACTCCCCACCCACACAAAACAAAGTTCAGCCCTGTCCATTTTCAAGCACAGCTTAGATCTTTGGATGGGAAACAAGAAAATGTACCCCAGGACTGCCCCCATGTATAGGTCCCCTCAAATTATATATGGTATGATTCCAGTTATTGTTATTAGGGATAATATATAATTATCAAGCATGGGATGGGTAAGGCCAATCTATAACCATATGCGATAGGTTATTTCAGGCACAAAAAAGGTAAACTGGCTAGGTTTAAAATGGACCACAAAGGCAGCTAGCCTTGCTCTTACCTATGAACTCAATAAAAACAAGTTGTTGGAGCAAGGCGTAGGCTAGAAATTAGGCTATACAGAAGACACAGAGTTTTGGAATGCATAAAGAAAATAATGCTAGAAGCACCTATGTAAAATATTTCTTCTTCAAGGGAAAATAAACTGTGCACATGGCTTAATTTTCAAAGTTAACTAGATCACTATTTCTTACTAACTAACAAAAAATGACTGAGAGACTAAACAACTCATGCCTTGTAATGGTAAAGTGCAAGAAAGGTGCAATAAACATAATGTACTGACTAGGAATGGCAACACAGACAGAACAATTGATGCAGAACTTTGATATACTCAGTTTGTGCCATAAAGATAATCCAAGAGAAGAAATTTTTCCTTATAAAGTACTGGAACATCTGTGCATACTACTGGGTATTGATTTGTTTCTTTGAAAAGTAACAATGGACTTGATATATTTGGATTAGTATTCTGATTACCAAGAAATGATTAATATAAACTGATACTACAAGTGGCAGAGTGAAAATTGAATTGAAATCACTTTCCTAAAGACAAACCAAGGTTGGGGTTGAGATACAGATTCTGTTTCACAGAATAAAAAGATTTGAACAGCAGCCAGGTGGAGGTAAGTATCAAGATGGTGAAGCGGATGAAAAAGAGCTACAGGCTCCTTTTTGAATGAGATCGAAGACAGGATGGGCTTCATCATGACTTTGGCAGATACATGCTGGTAGTGCTTTTTGACTTCTGGTAGTCAAAGTCTAAAGTCTACCATTGTTCATAAATCATTAGCAATGGTGTTATTTTTAAATGACAGTTTGTCTTGTAAGCAGTTTTTTTTTCGCTAAGTCCCATGTTGCTACATTTACTACAATTCAAGGTCATTACTACTGCACTATGTACATATTTTTGGGTCTATATTACATTAACAAAGTTTCAGAACTTTGAATACCATATGGTCGACACCATATGATCAAAGTTCTGAAACTTCGAAAATGTAAATAAAAAACAAACAAAAGTAAGTTCTTTAAGCAGGGGGGCAAGCCTCCCTGCACCCCCACACCCCTGCTACTTAGATATACCAACTCCAAGATCACGCTAGAGTGTAGGAAATAGAAATCTTCCCTTTCCGCGCCATTCTCTGTTAAAGTGCGATCTCAGAGTTGGTATATTTAAGTAGCGCGGGGTGCAGGGGGGCTTGCCTGCTAAAACAGTTTTAATTTACTTCACTTTGTTTTTTTTTTTTTTTACATTTTCGAATGCATGCACTGTCGGCCCTTCATCAAGGGCTTCCCTTGCTTCTTCAAGGAATTTCAGAAGATTCAAAAGACAAGATCTCTCCTTAACAAACTCATACGGTTACGCTTGTAACAGAAGTAGGTACCCTTTTGAAAAAGCTCCACTGTGACTGTTAATGATTTTAGAGAATAGTGGTGGTCACAATGATGGGTGTACAATTGTTTGTGTTTGATGTGACCTCACCTCTTTTTGTAAATTGGTACTACAAAAGCCTGTCGGGATAGCATGGAAATAAGTATATGTGCTAACATTTTAATATGACCGATAGGTGTCTTAATTTTTCATTGATTTTATATAACAGTCAGTGAGATACGTTGTCTGGTCCCATGAATCCTGAGTTTGTTAATTGCAAATTTGACAGCAGCCATCATATCTGCAATTATATAAGGGATATTTCCCCTTGTGTCTCCAGCACTCAGTACTATACCGTCTCAGCTCCCCTAATAATTTTGTGTTCCTCAAATAAGGTTCCTCTTTTTTATTTTTATGTAGAAATATTCTTGATTTCTCCTTTCCCTCTAGAACTTCATGGCCATCCCTTTAACTATTCCAGTAATTTTCTTTGTACCTTTTTTGGCATTGGGGTTTTCTTGTCCCTGTAGAGTGTCCAGAAGAGAACACACTGTTCCAGCTGTGTCCTTGCTAGTGATCTACAAAGAAAAAGTTATCTCCTCAACTTAGGATTCTTTACCACTTAAGGATGTAGTTCAACATTTTGCTTGGCCACTTATCTTCCTCAGTCTTTGCCATTCTTCCACCCCATCCTCCATCATTATCCATATTTTTGTGTCATACATAAAATGATCCTCACTCAGTCATAAACTGAACTAGATTCACTAGGCATAATCTTTTATATGTGAATCCATCTTCATTCTTATGAAGAAAATTGTCCTTCAGGAACCATATGAGACATAGTGGTATCATTTTCTTCATGTCCTTCCCTTCTTCTGAGATCAGGTATTGAGTTTTGTAATCGAGTGAAATGCCTTTGGCTGCCTCCTTATGCATTTACCTACTGTTTCCTTTCCCCAGTCCTCAAGTATCCCCCCTACATTAATCTGCAAAATAGTTTTATGAGCGGTTCTGCCAGAATCCTACCCAGTAGTGGGCAGCACAGTTGTGCAGCGGTTAATGTCATTGCCTCACAACAATAGGTTCTCCAATTTGATTCTTGGCTCGGGTGCCTTCCATATGGAGTCTGTATGTCCTCCCTGCATTTGCATGGGTTTCCTGAAGGTAGTCAGGTTTCCTCCCACATTCCAAAGACATGCATTTGGAGCATTTCCCCTGGGCCTCCACTGAAAATAGGTTCTGTCTTGTTCAGACTTTCCTGGTCAACAAATGTTAAATAAATAAATAGTAATTTCAGGATTCTGCTGATTATACTACCAGGGCCCTGAGTTGTACCATCTGTGAAAATTCTACCATTTCTCAGAACTCTGTTATTTGTCAGCCTTCCCCATTCAACCAGTCCCCTTACATGTATCAGTATCCTTCCTACCTTTTCTTTCATGAAAATGAGGGTGAAGAAGTTATGAGGATTTCTGTCAGCTCTCCATCCCCTTTTGTAGTCCCTGTCTTCCTTGAATAGTTTATTTAGTGCTGTCCTGGACCTTCTTTGTTCCCCTGTATAGATGCAAATCTTTTTGTGTCCTATTTTATTCATTCTCATAGTTTTCTCTATTTTTGCTTTGGCCTTTCTGACCTCTTCAGTTTCCTTTTCCTGTTTCATCATATTCACGTCATCCTGTATCCACTTCCCTTTTCCATATTTTATGCCTTATGCCTTTCCTTTACTGCCTCCTTGATGACTCTTTTGTACCACAGTGGTAATTTTACCTTCATTTGGCTTTACTTCTTCTTCTTACAATCCCCATTTCCAGAATAATCCCTGAGGCATACTTGATTATCACCAAGGTTTTCGGATACCTTCTGTTAACCTCCAGTTCCACATTGCTTTTATCTTTAATTCCCTGATCATTTTGTGTTCTGCCTCCTTATAATCCCATGGTTGTATTTTAGTGTTGAGCCACTGTCATATTTTACTAAAAGTAAAGTGTACTGTGACATGGTCATTATTAAGAAATGCTACTATAACTTGCACCCTTTGAATCCAATCTGTACAATACAATACTAAGTAGGGTGTCTTGTCTTTCCTGGTCCCTTTATACTGTTGTCTCCAACATCCTATGGAGACTGAAGTTCCCCATTAGAAATACATTGTCTTCTTATTGTTATTCCCAATCCGAATCCTGCTCTTCACTAGATCATCATCTTCCTCAGAGGCATCCAGCGGTCTGTAGATAGTATCAGTCCATTACAACCCTCTTATTACTCCTGCTCTGATAGTAAGTCCACTTACCTCTGTCCCCTTTCTCCTCTTGGTTCACTACTCTTCACTCTTTTCTTGCTGTCCACCATTTTACTCTTGCTCTCTTATCCAGCATTTACTGACACATTACCTCCAGTCCTACAGTACACTTTATAGCCTGCAGTAACCATCCTAGGCAGTTTTTGAGCTCCCATTTCTGTTAGCTCTAAGATGTCTGTTCTAATTGTATGTATACTGTATAGTCCTGATGACACCATACCACACTCTTCCATTTTTCCTGCTACCTGTTCCTCATATCCACAGAATATCTGCCTTTACAATTCTGCCATGTTCATACCCAAATTTATAGCACTGTGGAGCCTGATTCCTCCTCCCTCATTCTGTGATTACACTTTCCCTGACTTCAAAATATGCTATCATGATCTTTTTCTTTTATTTTCTTTATTTTTTTCTTTCTGTATTCCCAAGTTACATTCCAGCTCAAAGTAAAAGTGTGAGGACTTCACTTTCATTCCGTTGCAAACTGTATAAGCACTTTTTTCCATAATGATCACAGATCACTGTCCCTATAAATAACTTGTCCAGGGATAGTTTAAAAGTGAAGACTGAGGAAATTAAACCCAGGTCTACAGGATGAATCTAGCTAGAAGACACTGGACAACACATTGACTCAGAAGTTAACGTTTCTCTCTCCAAGGCCCAGGGAATACAAATTAACCCAGACCTCAGTTCACTGTCTAGATGGAGTTTACATTTTGTGTCCTTGTCTGCGAAAGATTTCTCTTGTACCATACCGCTCAGCTGTCACTGATGTCCCTGGTTTTGCCTTATATTTTACTTTGTTCCTCATAAAATATGTAATTTTTCTTGCACATTGCTAAGGGCTCACTAGATAATGAGAGACATTTGAGTTTTAGAATTCTTATCCTTCAGAAAATGCATGCTACTGAAAACATGTTGTTCTGGAAATTTCTAAATATATATAAGGGGAATGTTTAAAATCTCTTCCTATTCTGGGGCCTTTGTTGCTCCTTATTTTTGGCTTTGTCCATAACTCGTGAGTTAAAAGCTTGAGAGCTATGCTTGGACTTACATTTCTTCCAACTTCTCAAAAGCAAAATAGTTGATTGGTGCCACTAAATTGCCCCCACACATTAGATTAATTCTTGCCATTCACATCTACTGTATGTCATTTTTAAAATGGATTAAAGAAGAACAGTTTAAGTTTTATTAAATGATTACGCTCATAACGTTTAGCCCTTTGCACTGACCTTCTAGATATTTCTTTAACAGACAGCCTTTGCAGCTTGGTTGTGCCCTCTGTGCTGAGCTTCAGTCTATGTGTAGCATGGTTCTCAATTTTCTTCTGCAGCTCTCCCTAGCACCCCATGCTGATGCCCATGTAGTGTTCATGGCCACCTCCTTGCATGTTGAAATAGCATGGCAATTGTGAAAATACACAGGGCCCACTTACCTGGCTAGACACCCAGGATCTGTTTTTGGAAATGTCAACAGTTAGTCTAACTGCTAAATGACAGGGAGAAACTTAAATTCTTAAGCCAGTGATAATTTATGATTAGCAAATTATAGCAGAGTTTTGAGCCCTTGGAATCTGACTGGATCCCTACCGCACTGCTGTACCTTTAAATTCTTAGGGCAAGAAATCTTGACCAAAGTTTAGAATAATGGGGGAATAAAGGCCCAAAAATAGGGACAGATTCTAAATATTGCTCTTAAAAACTTAGAACATTGTTCCAATAACAGGTTTTGTGTTAGCATCATTTTCTGAAGGACAATAAGTCTGAACTCAACTGTATATCATTACTCAGTGACTCTAGTCCTCGGTGATCTTCAGTGATTTTCTGGAAAACCTTAAATTTTATGAAGAACAGAAGCAAAATATGAGGCAAAAATCTGGACAGTTAAGAGGTATGCTCACCACCTGATTTCATCTTAACCTGGTGGATGATAAAATGAAATAGCAGCTTAAGTTATGTGACAACATGGAATACCTCTGGACTCCTAAGCGTTGAATATGGAAAGGGTCAAATGTCTTGCTGTGAAGGAACAGGCAGGTTCTGCTGTTGATCACCTTGTTGATGAATTGTTCCTTATGAGCTTCTTCCATCTGCCTATTCATAGGTTAGAATTAACTTGACCAGTACTGTGGACTGTAATGTGGGGTAAACAACCTTGTCAGGCCAAGGAAACTGTTTTAACTCGAAGACTATGTATTTTCAGTACTGGAGTGAATGAGATAGATTGACCTCATGCCTATTGTCAGGATCTCCACAGAGCTCACAGAGTTCAGAAATAACCTTGCCAGCTTTCTCTGCTGACATCCTGACATCTTTTCTCTCCACCTTTCCCCTTTGCAGGTAATGTGTCAGAGCAAGTGAGGCCACTCTGGGTCAGTCCACATGTTCTAGCCTCTTGTTGAGCTATTCATGCTGTCCTTAGTTTTATGGCATATACTAAGCAGACCTCAGTTATATGGGGGAGGGGTCCCCTGTCATAATATCAAAATGCTATATTTTCAAATGGCAAAATATTGATACTGTAAACATTAAACATCAAACAGTCTTTTCACTGAAAAGCTAGTATTTCTTAGGATTGAGTGTTTGCCTTTTTCCCCCAGTGTGCTGTAATCTTGAATTTGATATATATAATATGCAGGGATTGTAGGTGCAAGGGGCCTTACCTCTGCAAAAACAGTGTTACCAGCATTTCAATGTACAGCCAGTTTGATATTTATGGTGTTGATATTTTGCCATTTGATAATATGGCATTTTGATATTATAACATCGACCCATTGTACGAATATCAGCTATAATCATTTAAGTTTTGAGAACTTTGAATCCTGAAAAAAGCCATGCCATTCTAATATATTTCTTTAAATAACTACATATCCATCTTTTTATGTGAGCTGCTCAGTAATGGTTGGTCTCTGACTGCTGAAATACCTTTTCAGTCTACATACACTGCTGACTTTAATGTGAAATATCCACCTGTTTGTCTAGCTTTTTCACTGTCAGCTAAGTATTAATAAACTTTTTATACATGAGTTTCATATTGTTTTATAAAGTGCTGTGTATGACTCCTTTGTACTGCAAATTCTATATTATTGTGGAGTGTTTTGTAACAATTTCTTATTTTTTTTATTCTTGACAATATTATATTATCTGATATTACCTTAGAACTTAAAACGTAGAAATACTGTATGCCAAACTAAAAATCAACCCCAATAAAAAAAAAAATATATATATATATATATATATATATATATATATATATATATATATATATATATAATAGGTCTTTACATGCCACCAAGAGATAATATTCCAATGCTGGAAAACTTACTACACTGGTGTTGCAATAACCTACCTCAGGAAGCACTTATACTGGGTGATTTTAATATAGACTGGTCAGGTTGCAATTCCCCACACCCCAAAACTTATATTAACCTACACGGTTTCTCCCAACTCATCCAAGGACCCACTAGGTTTAATAAAACTTCAGAGAGACATTCCACCCTAGATTGGATGTTAACAAGCAGGCCAACCCTATACCCCCTCTCAGGTTGTCTACCAGACAGCCTTAGTGATAATTTTCCCACTTATCTGGTGAAAAAGAAAACAATGCAATCTAAACAACCCATACTCCTACAAATAAGAAACAAAAAGAAACTGAACCCCTCTAAACTTATAGAGATGCTCAAACACTGTAACTGGACACCTTTAAAGCTCCTACCCCTTCAAGACACAGTAAAGTACTTCAAAACCACTCTCCATTGCATTATTGACTCACAAGTACCAAGTAGATATATATGTGTTAAATCCAGGTATGCCCCATGGATAAAAAAAGAAACACTAAATCTCCTCAGACTCAGAGATAAGGCTTGGTCTTCCTGGAAAACTAATAAATTCCAAATCACATTTCAAACTTATCAGGAACTAAGGAATTAAGCAAAGAAACAAATTAAAACAGATAAAGTTAACTACTACACTGAAATATAAGCCAAGCACCAAAAAACCCCACAAAAATTTTGGTCCACAATAAATAATATCCTTCACCTAGGTAAAATAGGACCCCCCCCAACCACCAATAACTCAGACAATATAGCCACTCAGTTTAACAAATATTTTACAGAAACCATCCTAGAAGTAGCTAAAAGTCAAATACCCACTACAAACAAGCCCCTCTTCCCAATACCTAACATCTCATCCACCTTCTCACTCCAAGCAGTATGAACTGATATCATTATAAAACTTCTGAAAAAACTAAAGCCAACTACACTAGCAGCCGACAAACTACCCACAGAATACTTAAAGTTAACAGCACAGGGCATAGCATACCCTATATCAACACTAATCAATATATCAATAGCTGAACACCAGGTCCCTTCCATGTGGAAAACTGCATACATTATTCCCCTTCGTAAAGGTGGCCCATCAACTGATCTCAACAACTATCGACCAATTGCAATATTGTCACCAATCTCTAAAATGTTAGAAATAGTAATTCATAAGTAATTCACAGACTACCTACTTAATAATAAACTTCTAACTAATACCCAGTATGGTTTTAGGCTATTCCATAGCACAACAACCACACTAATGTCTTTTACTAATATCACCAATCTTCTATCTTCTTAGACATGTCAAAAGCATTTGGTATGGTATCCCATACACACCTTCTTAACATCCTTTCAGATCTACAGTTCTGTAAATCCACCCTTGCATGGTTCAAAGATTAGCTCAAAGGACATCAACAAGCAGTCTCATGGCAACAGACCCTGTCACCCTTGTTACCAATTGAACTTGGAGTACCACAAGGCTCTCTATTAGGCCCACTCCTATTCTTTATATTTGCTAATAACCTACATCTTGTAAGCACTCATGCATCACTCATCCAATATGCAGATGACTCAACAGTGATTTGTTCTGCACCCTCCCTATAAGAACTTAATACTCAAACTCAGAAAGCCTTTCAAGAAGTTGAGTCCTGGCTAACAAATGCTAATTTAATCTTAAACCCTAAAAAAACAAAACTATTAGTATTCTCTCCTAACAAAACTGCTCCCTCCCCTAACACTTTCAACATTACCTCCCATAACAATACCTGCATAACCCCCTCACAGCACACTAAACTACTGGGAATAGAAATTGACAAACTTAAATTTGATATTCACATTTCTCGGACAGTTAAAAAGTACACAAAAAACTCAGCACTCTATATAGGTACAAACACTACTTCACAAAAAATACTAAAATAGCCATTGCTCAAACCCATCTACTCTCCACCTCACTATATGCAGCCCCCATTCTCACCAGCATTAAGAAGACTGAATTACAAAAACTGGAAACCTGCTACAATAAAATCGCAAGATTTGCCACAAATTCACCAGCTGGATCTCATCAGTGCCTAGCGCTCAAGCAACTCAGCTGGTTAGAACTTCCACAATGCCTTCACTACACACAATTCTCAATGGCCCACAAAATTCTGTCTGAGCCTGAAAAATACCTTCCCTTCAAATTCTTCTTAAACCCTATGCTCCTGCTAGACCACTCCGATCCACCAACAGAAACCACATAAAAACATATACATCCAAAAACCAAGCAGGAGATTCCCTCTTTTCAAACTACATAGGTAAACTCTGGAATGCCTTACCAACTAATCTTAACTCCCTGCCATCCCTAACAACATTTAAACCAGCCTTAAAACCTACCTCCTTAACAAGTGGATCTGCCCTTGCACTACTCCCAGCTAAGTACTAACTATTCTCCTACTCCACCAGTTCTCTGTAATTTCCTGCCTACCTCACAACTAACACTCTACGCAATCTACCACTGACATAGTCAACATAGAAAAGAATAACACTAACTGTTGCTTGTGCAATTATCTTTAACACTTTGTAAAGATGAATCGCACTTTAAAGTCTCCAAGTAGCATATAACAAACTAGAAGATATTTGCTACTATTCTGTATAAAATGCCTCAAATGACCTGCTGTTTCTTTAACGTTAGATTGATATCATTATGTACATTACAGGTGCTTAGCCTTGGTGACTTGTACAGGGTACATCTATATAAAAGTTTACAATATTCCTACCAAGCATTTCTTGACTTGTATTATACATTTTTGTATCATATTTGTATACTTTTTGTTACTTATTTTGTATTTTTACTGTTGTAAATGGAGCTTTTCTCCCTGGGCCTCCGCTGAAAAAGGACGTGTCCATTCGGACTTTCCCGGTAAACAAATATAAAATAAATAAATAAAATAATTTCACCTTCTTAGCTTTGGTAAAGGCTGTAGATTTAAAAGTTACACATGGATGATTCTGCCCTCATGGTTAACAAAAATAAATTAAGTGTATATTCTCTTTTTAGGTTCATAGTTAAGTACTAGGCAATCAGTCTGCATACTGTTTCAAGCCTAGCCAAAAATCTTTATTCAAAATTCCCCTGTAGCCTCAAGGAGGGCAAGACAAGCTAGACCAGGAGAGAAACTGAACCTGTCCATCCAATTATCTAGGTCTGCCTTAAAGGTGGCAAGGGTGTTACACTACTTGACATGTAGAAGAAGTTATGTCCAGCTATGAGGAGCACATTGGAATATGAATCTGTCACACCAACATGTCTTACCTGCTGATGAAGGTATAGTCCTCTCAAGCGAGTATTTGTACCATTAGTTCTACACAAGAATAGGTCAAAAAGGGTCGGGTCTTTCATGGCACAAAACACTAGACATAGATATCCACGGAAAAGTCTGTAAGAGATTGAGTACAGAGAAAAGGCTGCCAGCATCTCCTGAAACTAAACATTTTTGAGGCCACTGATCTTTTTAGTTATGAATCATTGAGGTCTCTCAAGTTTTGTGATATGTTTAGATAAATACATACCAAAAGGTACATTATATTCAATAATGGGGCTGATAAGATATGAGTAAAAGAGGAATTAAGACTTCTTTAGATCTAGTGGATATACCTTTGCAAATTATTTGAGATGGATAAAAGGCTTTCCAAGCTACTGTGGAGACATGATAGTCAAATGATAAGGAGATATCAACAAGAGTACCCAGATGCCTTACAACAGTGTCTAATTGGAGGAGAACAATTCATATATGGTACGTGAAATTGTTTTATTTACCAAAATAAATTGTGCTACATTTTTTTACATTTAATTTGTGACCATTGTCATTGCACCAATTGTTAACATTGTCTCAGCTGTGCTGCAGCAATTGTGAGTCAGTGTACATATAAAAGTAGGTCAAATGCTGCCATGGATAGTCAGTCACCTCACAATGTTTTAATCTTTCACACAATAATTTACTTTATTGAATGGGTGACCTGTGGATGGAGAATGAACTTTCTCCAGAAGGGTGTTAATCTACAGAGCTTCGACTGAAAGTAACCTAATGACCACCATTATTTTGCACTTGTTAATCGGTGCTTTTGCTGTTTAGTGAGTGTAAAATAAAAAAAAAGAAAATTAAAATTAAAAAGTGTGCATGTATATGTATTTATGTATGTGTGTAAGAGAGTATGTGTGTATGAGAGTGAGAGAGAGCTCATTCGAGCTATTATTTTACACTCGCTAAGCAGTGCTTTTGCTTTTTAGTAAATATAAAAAATAAATGAAACAGAAAAAAGTGTGTGTGTGTGTGTGTGTGTGTGTGTGTGTGTGTGTGTGTGTGTGTGTGTGTGTGTGTGTGTGTGTGTGTGTGTGTGTGTGTGTGTGTGTGTGTGTGTGTGTGTGTGTGTGTGTGTGTGTGTGTGTGTGTGTGTGTGTGTGTATGTGTGTGTATATACATATATATATGGGTCTATGTTATAACAGCGAATGATCAAAAGATCGAACACTGTTATATCGACCACAAAAGAACGAAAACAAAAAAGAGCGAACAGCCAGAACAGTGATTTTTTTCCCAGGGAAAAAAATTCCCTGTTCCCAAAAAAAAAAATCCTAAACCCACACCCCCCTACTTAAATATACAAACTCCAAGATTGCACTACAGTGCCGAAAACGGCAAAGTGACGGAAGCAGCCAAGCAACTTTTTTCCCAGTGAAAGAATTTGCTTAAAAGCCACTTCGTCATTTTGCACTTTCGACATTTACAGTTCGATGAAGACACATTCGACATAATGCGTCTTTGTTCTTCTGACAGGAATCCTTTATGTATATATGTATGTTTATTTTTCTGTCTGCATGTGTGAGTGAATTCATGCTCATTTGCATGAAAGTGGAAAAGTGTGTGTCAGAGGCAGTGTGAAGAGTGAGAGAGATCAAGCGCTGTCAGCAATAACAGTTAAGGAGGTTTGCGTACCTCTCAGCTATAAAGCCTAAAATAAAAGGAGGAAAGGGTCAAAACAGCAACATATTTTAAATATTGCTGTTATAAATTCACTAAGTCGATCGACCACTGACAGCATCAGTAAAGAGGTCTGCATACCTCTCGTCCTCTTAGCTGAAGAAATCTGAATAAAGCCTAAAATAAATTGAGAACAAAGGCTCAAAAATAAGAACAGATTTTAATTATTGCTCTTATAAAATTACAAAGTTGCTTAAATAACATGATTTGTGTTAGCATGAATTTTCTGAAGGAAATAAATTCTGGCACTTAAATGTAAGTCATTATTTAGTGGCTTCATTCCCAATGACTGGCAACAAACCAAACATTTTAGGAGCAAGGGACCAAAAATAAAGTAAATATTTGAATATTTTTTAAAATATTATATTTTGGATGTAAAATGCTTTCTCCAACACCATTTACATATACTAGAGCAAGTTTGAAACATTAGGCAGAGGAACTATTTTACATCGAAAATATATAAAACAAATAACATAGTAGTAAAAAAAAAGTAAGTAAAACACAACAATATTGCAGTCAGCCCATTCTCTAAACACAATAATATCCTCCAGGGTGTGTGTTGCTGTGCAAATAATGCCCTTCTGGGGAAGTAGAGGCCTCTGCCTGCAGTGTCAGGCTTCATAACACCCCTGAGTGGACATTATTTACACAGTGGCACACACCCTGTTGGGAATTATTGCTTACGTAAAATCCAAAAGGCATGTATGGGTCTACTTCTATTCAACGAAAACATGTTTTTTCAAAAACAGAAATATGAACCCATTTCAGCAAAAGTGCATTAATCAAACAAGCACTTTCCTGAACACTGGTTCACCGAACCGGACATAAAATAAAAAAAAAAAAACACTGCAAGCACACTTTTGCAGGGGGGAAAGCCCCCCTACACCCCCGCTACTTATATATACTGACTCTGAGATCACACTACAGTGGGGAAATGGATATATTTCCTTATCCCCACTGTACCGTGCTTCATAGGTTCATAGGTTCATAGGTTTATACTAGGCTATCTGCCCTAAGGCATTTATAAGCCTAGCCCAAATTATTGTGGCTTACACCCTTATATGAAAAAATACTGTGCCCATTAGTTTGTTGTGCCTCTGTCCAGCAGTGACCCAGAGATGATTCCCGGGGTAAACCTACGATCTCCCATCCACAGGTCTAGATTTCTCTTGAACAGAGTCAGCGAGGTGCTCTGCCTCACATGGACCGGGATTTTATTCCACAGCATAGGGAGTCTCTGAGTGATAAATCTATCCCTCCAGCACGTCCTATTTATATCCGTGCTAAGGTTTAAGTCGCTTGCTCTAGTGGTTTTGGTGGATTTGGATTTTTGAGGTGGAGCATGTCCATTAATTCGGGTTGGACATGGCCTTGTATGTCAGGCACATGTCACCTCTGAGCAGACGGTATGCGACTGAATAGAGCTGGAGTTTCTTCAATCTGGCAGCATATGACAGATTTTGGAGTCCTTTATCCTTTTGGTGAGGAACTTTTGGGGTCTCTCCAATTGCTGCAGATGTCGGGTGAGATACATCCCGAATGGGGCATTGTACTCGATCATTGGTCTGATAAGTGAAGAGTACAGGGGAACAATGACCTCACTAGATCTGGATGTGAATCCTTCATGATCAGGTGGGCAATGTAGAAGGTCTTTCTAACCACTTTAGCAATGTGAGTGTCAAAGAAAGGCCACTGTCAACCTGGGTCCCCAGGTCCCTGATAACCTCTTCTGTGCTTAGTGGATTGCCACCTATATGGTAGCTTGGGGTTACCTTGTTTTTCCCGAAGGGTATGACTATACATTTTTGGCGTTTAACTTCAGGCCATGGCTCTGGCACCAGCTATCTGTTTCCGTGAGTCCTTCTGAAGGATATCAGTGTCCGATGCACTTTCCACTATGGCCAGTTTGCAGTCATCTGCAAACTTTGTCAGCCAAAGTCCTCCCATGTTGGCCTGTACTTCTGAGAAGTAGATGCCAAACAATAGGGGCCAAGGACCGAGCCCTGTGACACCACTTGTGACCGGCTTGGAGTCTGACACAGCGCCAGCAACTCTAACCCTGTGGGTTCTGTCCTTAAGCCAGTTTGCAACCCATCTTGTGACATATGGGTTTACATTTAAGCTGGTAAGTTTTTCTACAATACCCGAGTGGGGTATTGTGTAAAGCCTTGCAAGGTCAAGGTAGGCTGTATGGACTGCCTTTCCCTCATCAATGGCCTTGGTGACTATTTCGAAGAAGTCGACCAAGTTCAAAAGGCATGATCTTCCCTTGACAAAGCCAAACTGGGTCGGGTCCAATGTCTGCAAGTCCCCTATATCTTTGTTTATGAGCTCCATTATGATCCTCTCCATAGCTTTGCAGACTAGACTTGTTAAGCTTATGGGGCGGTAATTCAGTGGTGCAGTGTTTGTTTTTTTTTATGTCCAGTGAAATTAGTTCATACTTCTGTGCTTCGAATCATGTTTTCAGTGAACAGAAGTAGACCCATATATATATATATATATATATATATATATATATATATATATATATATATATAGTAAGTTTATTATCATTTTCTCGAGATGGACTTGGTCAAATCATCGACTCACGTCTGCAAAAACTGACATTACTGAAATCTGGTATTGTTGAACTACAAATCGAATGCCATCTAGGAACAAGCATTAACATGGGTCGAGATAGGGGTGAGATTTATACTTCTGCAACATTGGAGTTCGACATTGCCAAGGTTCGGGTGTTGCACGAAGTGGACTCAACCGAGTCAGTTTCGAATGCATGATAGTAAACCTATACTTCCCATTTTCTTAATTTTGTTGATTTTTTTATTACGTTCCTGCCTTTTAGTCAGCTCATCTTTAGATTCTTGACAGTTTGGGCATGAAGCCCTTCAGCGCTTTACTGCCCACAGAAGAATAGGTTCCTCTGTGGCTTTTGACAATTGGTCAGTTTATGCTTTCCTTTGCGAATCAGTTAAGTTTGCTCTGGGGAAAAAGCCTCCATTTTCTTAATTTTGTTGATCTTTTATTACTTTCCTCTTCAGGAAAGTCATTTTAAAGCTAGGAGTGTTGTGGTTTAACTAACTGTCTCAAGACTGTAACATACTTTTTTTTCTATCAGTTTAAAAGTAAAGTATCTGAAAACCTTTTGTTTCTGTGGAGATATTGTGTTTATTTTTCTTTTGTGGGGCTGGCACAGAGTTTTAAAGTGCTTTTTACTGTATTTTTTCTGTCAAAAAGTAACTCTTGGGGACTGGTAATGTTTACTGGCAATTACTGCTGCCTTCTCTGAGAAACAGGCATCATTTTCAGCTTCATCATGGAATAAACTTCTGGTTCCATAGTTGGCCCTTCTTCCAGCCACAAAAAAGAAAAAAAATTAAACAAACAGCCTTTGTTATCAGCAGGCTAGCAATTTGCCTCAGCTACAGCTACATGACTCTGCTCTGACCATTTGTTGTAATTCAGACCTCTAATCTTTTATCTCAGATCCCTCTGGTCCAGCACCAACAGCCACTATGGACTGGCAGTTAGTTAGCCATGTCTTCTGCAGTGGTTGGTGTCCCCTCAGTGTTCAACACAGGATCATAGGAAGTTACTAGGTGAGGCCCTTACAAGCCTAGCCAAGAATTTAGCCTATGTTCCAACAAGTCAGCACCCTATGCCACTGTCCAGCAGGGGCATAGGTGGAATCCCAGAGGTGTATTTTCTGTTCCCCATCCAGTTATCCAGGTTGTGCTTAAAAAAGTTTAATGAGGTACTCTGCTTTACGTGGAGATGGAATCTATTCCACAAAAGGGGGAGTCTCTTGGACACAAATCTGTCCTGCCAACAAGTCCTATTGATGTCACAGACCAGGTTGAGGTCTCGCATATGGGCTACTCAAGTGAAGCTTGCCTTGCGGATATGCAGCAGTCCCATCAGGGCAGTGTCTGAGATTGCTTTGTATGCCAGACAGAGGTCACCTCTTGACGATCCTGGGAAAAGGAACAGGAAAGGTTTCCATGTTGTGTCAGAATGCTGTGCCTGTTCCTGGAGAAGAATCTGCTGCCATTAGTAACATGGTTGGTATCATTTTCTGGTCAAAAAGAAACAGAAAACTAAGTACATATGTACTTCTCTTCCTCCTCCTCAAATTTATTTGGATAGGAGTAGTTTTACTGGGTCTGGCTTGGGGGTTAATTGAGGCTATTGATCCTACTTGTAAAGTAGTTTCTGGTAAAAGAAAGAGGGATTCCTCTTTTCCTGGGGAGATTGAAGATGCTGAATCTGAAAAGGAAGATGAAGGAACAGATACATTTTTTTCCATAGTTGGCCAACAACTAGGAATTACCATGATACATAAGATAAGTGAAGGAAGCCTTTTTTAATTTTTAAATTTGCCCTTTTTCCACTGTAGTGCAATCTTGGAGTTTGTATATATAGTTGGGGGGTGTTGGGGCACAGCCCCCATATTGGGGATGCGGCTAGTAAAGCCCCTACCTTAGTTGATTACATTTGCAGTGTTGGCCAGCTATGTTTTTTTTTTCAGAAAAAGTTGTATTCAGTAACTTATGTTTTAGATATTTTTCATTCGATATTTAGCTGTTCCTGATATTTCTTTTTAGTAGCTGAGCATAGAACCTACCCAGACCTGACCTAGCAGCTATAGCTTTAGTTGATCCCACTGTTCAAAATGAGGTTGTTTCACAACTTGTTATCTCTTCTTCCTCTTTAAAGATTCCTGGTAAAAGTAGACTTAAAAGATGTTCATTATCACATTCCTATTCATTCAGACTTCAGATGTTTCTTAAGGTTTTGTGTGTCTGGATCACATTATCAGTTCTCTGCCTTACCCTTTGGACTATCAACTATACCAAGAGTGTTCACAAAGTGTCCAGCTCCAGTTATTGCTAATTTCAGGCTACTGGGTATCCTCATTTTTCCATATTTAGATAACTTGCTTATCTCTGCAGATTTTTTTTCAGAGTGTCAGAAATCTCTGTCTTGAGTAAGAGGTCTCTTACACAAGTTACGATTACAAAAGAACATTCAAAAGTCTTTTTTTCCTCCCTCACACAGGATTGTGTCCCTGTGATGTCAACTAGACACCTCATTTCAAAGAGCTTTTATTCCACAGGAAAAAAATAGATCTTTATTTAGATCTATTAAGGTTTTCCACTCAGACTTCTGTCACTGCAAGAGAATACCGCAGGATTTCGGGTCTCATGGCATCTATGATTCTCATGATACCCCTGTCAAAACTCCACATGAGAACGAAACAATGGTATCTGAAATCTCTTTGGTCCCAGCATCAACACCCTTTATCTTATCAAATCCCAGTGCTGGGGTTTGTCAGACGAGAAATCTGTTGTTGGAGACAACAGATATCCTTAAATCCAGGTCTTCCCTTCTCCCTCCTTGCTCCAAAACAGTCAGTCACCACAGACACTTCAGATTTTGCTTGTGGAGCAGTTTCAGGAGAGATAAAGGTGCAAGGGAGTGTGGGACACCATGGATAGATACAAGCATATGAATATCTTGAAGATGTTTGCCCTGGTCAAGGCACTCACCTCTCTGACCTATCTTTCATCCTTGAGACTTCTTCAAGTGGTTACAGACAATACCACAGTCATGTTGTAGATCAACAAGCAAAAGGGGACCAGGTCATACCCCCTTTGCAGCCTAGCCATGTTAGCTTGGGATATAGCTTCACTGCACAATCTCTCTTCAAATGGAAACTAGAACAGGGAGTCCTCCAAGATTTGATCCATCTTTGGGAAGTTCTTCAAATGAACCTCTTTGGATCCTCCCTGAGCAATCAACCCGTAAGACAGCTTGGAAGACAGATGCCTTTTCTTTTCTTTAGACAGGAATGTTCCTGTATGCTGTTAGGAATCCCACAAGATCATTGTGGTGACTCCTTTCTGGACCAGGCAACCATGGTTCGCCATTCTTTTGGAAATGGCCAGGGACAATTGCCACAAGCTTCCTCACAGACTGGATTTTCTCGCAAAAGAACGGGGGTGTTTGATACACCTTGACATCAAACATCATCTTTTAATTGCCTGTATGAGAAGGTCTTAATTCCTTTTAGGTACCTATTTACTGAGGACATGCAGCAGGTACTAAAGGAGGTAAGAAAGCCTGGTACTAGAAAATCATACATCAGCAAATGGAAATTTTTTTCCATTTGGTGCCAACAACATAACCAGCACTCATTCATGGCTAGGTGTTCTCTAGTTTTGCAATATTTGTGTGAGTTGCTGTCCTATGGCTGTTTGTATTCCTCTATCAAGGTTCATTCATAGGTCATTTCAGCATGTCTGCCCATGAATATGAATATAACCCATATAGCTAAGGATATTGCAGCAGTGGTCATTCAAACATCTACTACTATGGCAAGTTTAGTTGTACTGAGGGATGATATGTTACCCTAACTACATAAGCTATTTTCCTTTTCTGTATTTTTTCCAAAACATATTAGCTTATTTAGAACCCTACTATGGTTACTTACTGCAGGCTGACTTACATTGTGCAAAGAAAAAGAATAGCACATAGGTAAACCAGGCAGAAAACAAAATGCAAAACAGTAGTAAAAAAACCCAGAACCTGGAAACGTTGAGGTAAAATGCAGCATTTATTCAAAACAGAAAAAAAAATCACAAAGCTTTCAGGATCAACCCTTCAACAGTGTGTAAAAAAGAGATCAAATGCCTTCATTTAAATAGTGAATTCAAACCATAAGATTAATCACATGACACAGTTGTATTAAGCACTTCAGTTTAAAGACATACTGTATATATGGGTAAAATGTTACAGAAAATCAGTATAGCCATAAAATAAGTAAAACATTTAACTAAGACCCATCCACCCAAGATGTTATTTCCAAGTTAACTGTCTTCTTTTTAAAATAGGTTTAATGCTTACTGCTGGATTTAAATCTGTGTGATCCATGAATATTCACATACCTCTAACTCATTGTTAAGACCCCCCCTTTTTTCCTTCTGTCTGCTGTCAATCACTCTAAAGTTAAATGTATGTGTACTTCCTTGGAAACAATTTGTGCATTGACAGAAGTGGTGGTGACTAATAATGTGTTTATGTTTAATGAATGCACATACATATAGAAAAATGGGGTGGCGATGGGCACCCCGATGGCAAACACACATGCCAATACTGTTGTTTCGTGTTGGGAAGAGCAATTTGTTTATAGTGAACTGCATCCTTTTCATGACAAAATATTATTTTTTAAATGTTTTGCAGATGACATATTTTTTTCTGTGGGCTGGTAATGATGCTGAACTTGAAGTATATATAGAATAATATTTAAATAGAACTACTAACTTTTTGAAATTTACAGCCCAGTTTTCTGTGGATACCATCAATTATCTGGATGTTAGTCTAACTAAATGTAGTGGAGGTATTAATACTTCGATACATAGAAAAGAGATATACACTCCAACCGATATGTCCACAGAAATAGTATGCATGCCACACATAGCTTTAAGGGCGTAGTCAAAGGACAAATGCTAAGAGCCATTCAATTAAACACGGATGAGGCCAGCTTTAAAGTATAACTGGACAGAATTACCACAGATTTTAAATGTTGTGGTTATAATAACTCATTGTTAAGACATACAGCAGATGAAGTTATTATGGAAAGAACAGGTAAAGCGAGACCCACTTTTCTAGTAACACTAGCCATGTTAATAATGGTCATAATTCTATTAAAATTATAATATATGCTATGTCACGACATATAATCATAGATCAGAGGATGTTAAGAACATTATTAGAAACAATTGGGGTATTCTCAAAAACATGCCTAAGATAATCAGAATAGTTGGTGAGGCCCCCATGTTCTCATATCGTACCTGTCCGAATTTGAAACAAAGATTATGCTATAAGGACTATAAAAATAATAAAAAGTTGAATATAAGTAGAAAACAGGGCACATTTCCTTGTTATAGTTGCATATGCTGTGATGATATAAATACAAGCTGTGAATTTATACATCCTAACACTAAGAAGAAATATAGTTTCAGGTGTTTTGCAACTTGTAATACTGCTGCCATTGTATATATGGCATGCTGTAAGGTTGGGTTAACCATTCTACATATGGAAATGCACAAGAATGTTGAAGGACAGAATTATTGAACACAAATCTGAAATACATAGAGAGGTAGCAACTAATGCTTTGGGCAAGCATATGAGGGAGAAAGGAAGTACACATACATTTAACTTTAGAGTGATTGACATCAGATGGAAGAAAAAAGGGAATGGGTCTTAACAATGAGTTAGAAGTATATGAATACTCATGGATCACACTTTTAGAAGCTGATTGTTTTCCAGGTTTAAATACAGCAGTAAGCATTAAACCTATTTTAAAAAGAACACAGTTAACTTGGGAATAACATCTTGGGTGGATGGGTCTTAGTTAAATGTTTTACTTATTTCATGGCTATAGCTATACTGATTTTCAATAACATTTTAGCTGTATATATGTCATTAAACTGAAGTGCTTAATACAACTGTGTCATGTGATTAGTCTTATGGTTTGAATTTACTATTTAAATGAAGGCATTTGATCTCTTTTGATGAAGGTTGATCCAAAAGCTTTGTGATTTTTTTCTGTTTGGAATAAATGCTGTATTTTACCTCAACGTTTCCAGGTTCTGGATTTTTTTTACTACTGAGTTACATCGTGCACCAAGTTACTTTGGATAAGAGTAGAACATATTGTTCAACGTTTTCACCTACAAGTTCACCTATATTTTGTCCTTGCTCTGTTCAAACTATCATCTTCCTATGCTGCCATTTTTAACCAGCTTACATGAAGGTCGTCCAACTAAGGAGTTTTCTAAAGGTCAATCAGTGGTGAAGTAGAAGATTCTGCCTCCTCACCAACCAGTACAGCCACAGGATTCTTATTGTCTCATTGTCCAACTACTCTCCTTGAAAAGCAGCACATACCAGTATTCTCTGCCTTATTTTTTCTCCTTTCTTTATGGTCCTAATGCATGGAACCCTATGCATAGAGTTCCTGTATTTTGAGTAACATGAATATCATTAGAGCTCTGTTTGAAGTTATTTTGTCCCTTACTATATACTACCTTCTTTTCCAATATCTTCTCTGTGTTGCTGTCTTTCTGTCAAAGGGTGAACAAATGCTATCTTCTTGATTTTATTTGTCTTCTCTGGGTTGCTGTCTCATTGCAAAATGTTTACCTTCAGTTTTACTTTTTTCTTACATGTTGCCTGGAGTCTTTTCTTTTTATCTCACACTGAAACAAATTTAGTACTCTGACCAGGTAGTGTTTCTCTCTCTTTAATAACCCTACCCAACGTTAATTTTCACAATAGCAAATTATGGGTTGGAACAGCTAGTCACTGTTCCCAAAAGAGGAGAAAATACACTAGAGGAGGAACATTACTCCATGCCACAAAACCAAATAGACCTGTTTATATCCCTCATTGAAACAATATGAGACATTATATCCCTCAATGGTGATCCATCCTCCCCCCACCCAAACAAACCCCCCACCCAAAAGAACCTCCACCAGAAAATCTCACCCAAAAAGAATGGTGTCATCAAAAACAAGAACACCCTACTTCAAGACACTGCCCCCAAGCAAAAAAAACAGCCCAGCAAACCACCACGAACAAACACCTCCCCCTTACAAATGCCCCTCCCGACCCCAAATGGATCAGGCAATCTTTCCACAAAGGGCAAGACCAATTCCTGGGACCCCCCAGCCACAAAACAAACTTTACAATAAGAGGAGAAAGCTATTACATGATAGACAAATCCAGAAAGCTATTACATGATAGAACAAACCCATAAAAAAAACTATCTGATCATTCAAAAAAAATGCTAATACTCTGAAAGAATAAAATCAGGGAAAGAAAAAATCAAAAGGCCGCCATTTCATCAGGACACCTTTAAAAGGCCTTTTTCAGCTATCCAAGAATTAAAAACAAAATGGAAAAAATTCAAGAATTAGTGAACCAAAAGCAAAGTAACTCCATGACACCCACCAACATCCCCACAAACACAGTGACCAGAGTGCAAACTTCACCAGCCCCCCTCCAACCCCCATATATCTCAAAGATAGCCTCCCAGATATCTCAAATGCGCCTCTGAAAGCTGCAGCTGAAAAACAAAAACAGTGTCAATGGCAAAGACCCGATGGTGTCCCGGCTGGTCTCTGTAAAAGGCATGAGGAATTAATTAAAATGCAGCACACAGCTGTTTAATCTCAGCCTTACCACACCACATTACCGTAGGAAAGGTGTGCATGGGTGGTCCACCTCCCACAAAGGTGGTGCCTCGTGGGACTCAAGACCTATGGTCCCAGCCAAAAAGCCTAAAGTCTCTAGTAATGGAAGTCATGGAGAGGAATATAGGGCTTCTGGTACAGTGATAAGATAGGGGGAGACTTGGACCCGGACCACTTTAGCTTTGCTTTCAAGCTGGTCACCTTCTTCAAAAACTGACTTACTTCAAAAAGTGTCCAAAAGGCAGTCCATTGGAAGGCAAGTCCATACAGAGCACCTTGACTTGACCAGGCCAAAGGCTACAGGCTACCCCGGGCTACAAAACTAAAAGCTTAAAAAAATATACCAATGTATGTAAATAGAAATGCAAGATGGCTTAAATGGGAACCCTAGGACAGTTAGAGTTACTGGCTCTATGTCAGACTCCAAGCCCAGGGCAAGCAAGTCTGGGCTCAACATCTCAGCTGGCCCCTATATGTATTGTTCTGCATCTCACTCTCAGGCCAACATGTACAGGCCATTCTGCTTCTCACAAAGTTTGCCAGCTGCTGCAAGGCCAAGAAGAAAGTATGTCTGACAAGGACAACTAGAAGGGGATTCGGAACTTCAGAGATTGGTGCCAGAGCCATGGCCTGAAGCCAAACGCCAAAAAATTTGAAAAAATGCCACATCAGAAAACAAAAAAAAAAAAACCACCAACCCCCAGCTAACATAAAGGAAGCATCTACTAAGCTTCAGGGGAGTTAATTTAGAGAGCTTGACAGTGGTCTTTGAGACTACTTTCTTTGACAACATATTTGCTAAAGTGGTTAGAAAGACCTTCATGGATGAACCTTGTCATGAACATCCAGGATGGTCAAGGTGTTGTCATTTGTTGTTTCACTAATCATTCTTCATGTACACAATGATCGTACAATGCCCCATTGGGGATGTATCGACATCGACATCTGCTGGAGTGGAGAGACCCAAAAGTTCCTCACCAAAGGAACCAAACTCCAAAAAATGTATAAGACTGCCAATCTGTTGGAAACTCCAGCTCTATTCAGTCATTCAGTCTACTCAGAGGTGGACATGTGCTGACATACAAGGCCCATGTCCAACCCGAATTAATGGACATGCTCTCCACCAAAAAAATCCAAAACAAAACCCACCAAAAGCGACTTACTCCCTTAGCATGGATATAAATAGGACATGCTGGAGGGGAATTTATCACTCATCACCAGAGACTCCTATGCTGTGGAATAAAATCCCGTCCATGTGAGGCAGAGCACGCTGGCTCTGTTCAAAAAAAAAATCTTGACCTGTGGGAGGAGATCGAGGGGTTTACCCTATGAATCATCCTCTGTGTCACTGGAGACAGAGGCACAAAAAAATAATGGGCACATTTTTTTTCATATAAGGTGGCGTAAGTTACAAACTTTGGGCTAGGCTAGGCTTATGCCTTAGGGCAGATAGCCTAGTATAAACCTATGAACCTATGAACCCAGGTGAAATATTCCTTATCTTTACATTTGGCCTTTTCTGTGCCCACCTGCTGCTTAGAATTCTCCTTTTCTGGGAATTTCTGTTTTAGCTTGAGAGAAAGTTAAAAATTCAAGTCAAATTGTGCATTTCCCATAATTCCCAACTTCACTCATTTAGAATACACCTTCTCCATTAGTGATTCCTTCTTTTTATTTTTGCTAGTCACTTCTGCTCCATGCTTTGCAACAGTTTCAGGATGTAATAGCACCTCTCTTCTCTGTTTTATAATATTTTGAGGCTGCAATGACATTTCTATTCTCTGCTTTATAACATCTTCAGACTGCAATATCTTAGTGTGTGCATGCCTTCCTACTACTGGTTCTATTCTTGCATGCTGTTCAGTCTTAGGTGTATGGTGAAATATCTCAACAAAAAAGTGGAACATTTTCTTGTTTTACAGAGTCATTCATTTATAAATGCTAAAACATATAGATGGTGAGGTGGACTATCTGTGAATATCAGTTATTTACTGCAGGGCAGCTTAGTTGTGCAGTGGTTAGCATTGTCACCTCACAGTAAGAGGTTATTCTGTTTGATTCTTGGTAAGGATGCCTTCTGTGTGGAGTCTGCATGTCCTCCCTGCATTCACGTGAGTTTCCTTTGGGTGCTCTGGTTTCCTCCCACATTCCAAAGGCATGCATTTCTCCCCAGGCCTCCACTGAAAATGGACTCTCTCCCAGTTGGACTTTCCTGGTAAGCAAATGTTAAAAAAAAAAAAATATGAGAAAAGAGTCCAACTTGGTATTTCTAGACTTGGAGAAAACATATGATAAGGATCCAAGAAAGCTGACTTGGGCAGACCCCTGGTGGTTTTAAGTCACAAAAACATTAGTAGAATTAGTGCAATCTATGTACAAACACCCAGTGACACAAGTATATAATCAGTGTTTGCCCTCACAGAGTGAAACTTGATGTGCATCAGGATTCAGCTGAGTCCGCCGGTGTTCATACCAGTGATGGATTACACTAGTAAACAGGATGAAGGGCACAGATCAATAATTCTGCCAAATGCATACAATGTAGCACTACAAGCAGACTCTAACGGGAAATTTCAGCAAGTGATAGGAGACTAGAATGGAATGGGATAAAACTGAGTACAGGCAAGCTAGCTGTCATGGCAGCAAATTAGGGAACTTCGAAGAAGCTGAAAATCAAGATAGAAAGGAAGATAGTGAAACAGGTCAACAGGCTTAAGAATCTGGCAGGGTTGGTTGCAGAGAAGGGAAGTCTGAATGAGGAAGAAAAATCTAGAATTAGAGGTGCTACAGGTGCAACAGCTAACTGGCATAGATCGTCAGGGGTAGTAAATAAGTGAAGAATGTTAAATAAACTGAAAAGTAAGGTGGACAAAACAGTGATGCAACCAGTGCTTCTGTACACCACAGAAACCTGAGCAGTGAAGGCAGGCTAGGAGAGAAATCGTAAGATGATGGAGATGAAATGCTCTGGATATGTGGTAGAATACATGTTGTAGGACAGATGAAGAAATTACAACATATGAGAAGGAGAACACATTATGGTGGCCCATCATATGTACAGAAAAACAGAAGATAATTTGGGGAAAAAACATTTAGGAGATAGGAAGGAAGGCCTGAGAGATAGGGAGGTGAAGATGAGTTCAGAAATTAAACTAATGAAACATCAAAAGCAGAGGCAGAGTTACTCAAAAAAGTTCAATTTAGGTAGTTAAATAAGGAGGGTAGCCACAAATGCATTGTGAGGTTCTTTAGACATGGGTGCCTGAGAGTAAATATTAAGTGGATTATTAATATTTAGGTAGTTAAATAAGGAGGGTAGCCACAAATGCATTGTGAGGTTCTTTAGACATGGGTGCCCGAGAGTAAATATTAAGTGGATTATTAATCAGGATGAAAAGGTAATAATGAGGCGTGAGAACTTATGTGAGGCATTTAGGAAATGTTACAAGAATCTTTATAGCCCAATCAACCAGACAGGTACCTTAACCTGGCAATTTCTTTCTGCAGAATCCTTACCTCTTTCTTCAGAACAAGCAACAATGTTATATAACCCCGTCACATTCAACATGGTATACAAAACAATAAAGAGTTTGGTCTGTAAAAAAGCACCAGTTCATGATGAATTCCCCACAGAATTCTAGAAAATGGAGGGAGAGGGAATTATGTGAAATGATAATAATACTATATAATTCAGTGGACCTGGTAGGACAGAGAGTAATAAGAATAACAATCAGTCTTTGATAATGGTTATACTGAAGCCTGCTGAGGGAACACCAAATCTGGGTGATTACAGACCAGTTTCTATAACTGATATAATAATATACAAAAATAAAAATTTTATCCAAGATTTTAGCTCACAGTTTGGAAACAATCTTACTAATTCTTGTGAGAGAGGGTCAGAATGCCTCATAATAGGCAGAGTCATTGTTAATAACTGGTGCGGTTAGATCGCACATATATCAGCTGGAGGAGTAGGAAGCAGGAAGTAGGTGTGGTCTTTTTTGCCATCACCAAAGCATTCAACATGGTAGATTGGACTTTTATGATGTAGGTTTTAAGGATCAGTCAGTTTGGTGAAAGGTTTACTGGTTGGTTAAACTCACTCTGCAATGAGCCAACCTTTCAGGTAGTAGTGAATGGGGTTCTATCAAACAGGGAAAATATAGGAAGGGGTACCAGACAAGGGTGACCCTCTAACCTGGGATATTTGTTCCAGTAATGGAGGAGAGGGACATAGATGTTACACTGTGGCTAAGACTGAAGTGGCTGCCTGAGGAAATAGAGAGCATGCTCCTAATTTTTGTAGATGACTGTGTTTTGATAAATAGCAATGTCCCAGGAGTCTCAGAGGATATTTTTAAAATAGTATAAAGTTTTGGGACGGTAGAAGTGTTGAAGTGTACTTCTAGGAAGTCATCCCTAATCAGGGCTACATATATGGGGGTGCAGACAAGTGCCATCTGTATGGTGGACAGCACCAGATATTTTGGTCTCAGAACTGAAAACGCACTGGAAGCCACATTAGAAAGAAACATATTAATAGTACCTGAAAGAGATAAGATTTTGCTTCAGACATTGGACATATTCTCTAATGGAGAAAATCCAAGCAGTAAGAACCATGATACTTCCGCATATGATTTACTGCATTAGACATATCCCCATCCTTGGGAATCATTCAGGGATGAAGGAACTACAAGAACATATAAACTACAAAATCATAGGGAATGAGAACAGAAGGGTAAGTGCCTTAGTGGTATACATACCCAATGCTATGAAGGTGGGGCATAGGATCTACCTTAAAACAGTGAATTTACCATTACATCAACTTGCAACGAAGCAAGATGAAAACCATGAAAGTTTACATTAATGAATGTACACATTGGAAGTTTTCACTGCATAAGTAAACACTTGGCCAACAGGAAATAAAAAACAAACCAAAGCAAATAAAACCCACCCAAGTGGGGGCTTCACTCCACCCCCCAACTAAATATAACAAGTCTGCGATCACACTACAGTGGAGAAAAGGGCAAAGTTCACCATATTGGCCAAGTGTTTCTTTATGCAGTGAAAACTTCCAACAATGTGAACGTTCATTAATGTAAATTTTTGTGGTTTTCTTCTCACCATTTTGCAAGTCAACGTAATAGTCATTCACTGTTTTAAATTAGATCCGGGTCCTACCACACCTGACAACATAGAACACAGCATTCAAGATAGCTAACTACATAAGATGGATAGCGAGAAAAGAAAAAGTGAGGATGTGGCATGTACAAGGTGACAGTGGTCCCCCAATTGACATACTACAGAGATGGGCTGTAGAGATTTAACACAGACTGCATGGTACAATGGGTATAAGTGAGTAAGAGAACATTTTGACCAAGATAGGAGGTTCTGCTAAGTAATAGGTTGAACTACTTTAAATAATCAGAAAGTGTCATAACCTGGTGGATCAGAACTGGCTGACATATGAACAGATGGGACACGTTTGGTCTCATAAGAGTTGCCCAGCAGAAAAAGCCAACAGGGTACCTTGGAGCAAGTGAACCAGGTTTCAAGTGTGTAGAGTGAGTCTTATATACAATGACATGTAGGAAGTAAAATATCCCACACGAGGTTAATATCCAATAGATGGAGGGAGAAGAAGGGAATGAAATTGATTAAAGAAAAATTACAGAAACCTTGGGAAGCACCACAATGATTGAATAGGAGGCCCAGGTACAAATATCAACCAATGAAATGAATCTATAGGTGGTCCCTCACCATGCACAAGAGTGCAAGAATGGGTTTGAGAATACAAGGTAGATGCTAGCTCTGTAATAACCCAATGCAGATATTCTACACATGTTCTGGGAGTGCCCTTATGCTAAACCATATTAGAGGTACTTGAAATGTAGGCTCAAAGCAATTTTTAAATTGAATTGGAACCTTATTTAGCAGTTTTGGATATTCAGAGACATATCTAAAGGGGGGGGGGGCATCAGGAGAGAGATATAAAGAGCGTTGGGTGGGAACTTGCAGGAACGACTAAGCTGCTATGTTCCAAACATCAAATATCCAACAAAAAGCTTAATGAAGGATAAATGAAAGACTTCATCAGCAAACAGATATGGTACATAGTTTACTCATTTAAAGGGACAAGCTTAGGTAGGGACATCACAGCTGAATGGAAATAACTTGAGGAGAACAATGGCCAAGAATGAAGTGTCATTTGGGTGAAAGTAATTGGAATGGACTGACCTAAGTGAATGCATGATATGCTGAGCTGCATACAATTGTTTGGATATGTTTATGTTGGCCAGAGCGGGGACATGTTTTTTTATAGTTGTTATAGTTTATATGGTTTATATGGTTTCTGTGCATTGTTTAAGTTTGGATATTTTGAGATGTGTAAGCATGTGTCTATGGCACATACTAATAATAACATCAGCTGTGTGTTGGGGTTACCCTGGTATCCTGAGGTTCAGATCTAGAGAGGGTGCTGTTTGTGTGACTATAATGATGTTTAAGGAACACATGTTCATGCTGCAAGACAACAAAGCTGAGGAAATATCAGAACAGAACATTAGGTTGGGGTTGGCATAATAGTTAAGGTATTTACCTCACAGGCAAAAGGTACAGAGTTTGATTTTCACTAAGGAAAATTAGCTCGGCTTAAAATGGTCCACAAGGGCAGCTAGCCTAGTACTTACCTATGAACACGTTAACTTGATGTCATTTATTTGCTGTTTGTTTTCTATAAATAAAGTAAAATTCAAGTTTTAAAAAAAATTGCAAGAGACAGGAAGAAGGAAAGAGGAGATGCAGATGCCCTGCCAAGAGATGGATGAATTGTGTGGGACAAGTTCTGTGACAAACAGGTGTGACTGTCAGTGAAGGTGGAAGAGTGACACTGCACAGAGAGAGGTGGTGACAGTTGGCCTGATACACAGGCTACCATTTGAAAATGGGGAAAAGGGTGTTGATGACTGAGGATAGTCATTTAATTGTATCTACCTGCATACATCTATTACTTTACCAAGAATATCAGCAAATGTAGGCAAGGTAGCATAAGCAGCTGTTAATGTTCCTACCACCAATATATGGTTTACGTCTGATAGACTGCAGTAATGCTGGCCTGCAGACTTTTTTCAGTAATTGCAGTCATTTCCTTTTACAAACTATATTTCTGTAATACTGTGTTTACAGGAGGTTGTCACACCACTTTAGCCTTTGTCTTCTTGTACAGAAATCTGACAATGCAAAGGGGTGCAGGGGGAACCACACCCAGCTGAAAAAAGAATTACACAAGCCACAGTTTACGTTAAGGAATCTGGGATAGTGATATATATTTTTTTTCACTGATGCTTAAAACATTTATTAAAGCTACCATATTAATTTCTTTACCTGCATTCTTGTCAGATTTGTTATGGAAGGATTGTGCTAACAGGAGTGTGCATAGTTTGGAGCTTTATTATCATGCTTACAGTAAGTATTTGGAAAAAGCCTCCATGAGGGAGGTAGTAAAAGCTACTTTTATTTCTGTAATAATTTCCTTCTCATTTATTATTTGCATACCTTTGAAGCTCATAACACCAAGCTGTACCCCAGCTGTGTGTAGCTTTCTGAGTCCTTCTGGCTCTAGAGTGTTCTCCTCACAGAAGTAAAGTCGGGCTGTGAAGATGCGTAGTCGAAGGTTGGGATAGTCTTCTAGAAAATCCGCCACTCGCAAGGAGCATTCATAGCAAGGACTCCATGAGGTGAACCAGGTGATACTGTAGATGCGTTCAGTGTCAAAATTCCAGCCCACAATATACCTCATGAAGAGCACTTCCACATGACAGCCATTCTTGTTACGCAGATAGCCGAAGTCCAATGAGTAGGAGATGGGGCTGTTGCGTCTCTTGATGACATAACAGAGGTAAGTCTCATGGCGGCCTTTTGCCCAACGCAAGTTCTTGTAATGATACAGAAATTTCTTCTGTTTGATCAAAATGCTAAAAGTAAGGAACACAGGTTGAAAATTGATTAGACTTATACCACTGTTCTGTCCATAGTACCTTTACCCATTATGACAATGAGGGCACCTTTAAAGCTGAATGATTTTCCAGGCAGGTGTAGCAGAGAAAAGCTATAAGAAGTTGCCTTTTAACTTCCCTTGAGTTTTTCTGTTTAGCTGTGACCTCCTAGGATTTGAAGAGCCAATGTACACCTTTCTCTTGAGCATTAATTTTCTATTCCTCTTAGAAATTGACATATTTGACTACACATTGGAATTGGATAAGAGTAGGAAAAGAACTTCTCATCCAGTAATCTATCCATCTTTTCTGTCCCTTTTGTCTCCCCTTCAAGTCTGAAAGTGTATAGCACATACTTAGTTCTCTTCTTTAGAATGTGCTTGTGATAGAGAAGATGAACTATGCTACTAAAACATGAAACAAACTATAACAGTAGATTCACACCTTCAAACTTGAACTCATTAGTTCAATAGTTCCCCTCACTGAAAGGTGTTCTACAAGCTCATTAGATCATTAGTTCGTTCACTGAAAGGTGTTCTACAAGCTCATTAGATCATTAGTTCGTTCACTGAAAGGTGTTCTACAAGCTCATTAGATCATTAGTTCGTTCACTGAAAGGTGTTCTACAAGCTCATTAGATCATTAGTTCGTTCACTGAAAGGTGTTCTACAAGCTCATTAGATCATTAGTTTGTTCACTGAAAGGTGTTCTACAAGCTCATTAGTTCATTAGTTCCTTCACTGAAAGGGGTTCTACAAGCTCATTAGTTCCCTCACTGCAAGGGCCCTATAAGCTCATTAGATCATTAGTTCTGTCACTAAAAGGGGCCCCACTTGGAGAAGAGCAAGACATGACTCAAGGGCTTTCAGGGTTTGTGGTCTTGCCTTTACTTCTTCCCCATGGGTCACCAAGACGTGTCTTCACCCCAGTGGCCTGATAGTCTGCCTTCAACCCCAGATCAGCACTATCTGAGTTTCAGGCTCATAACCGTAATGGCCCCAGGCCAGGGAGCTAAAGAGTAGCCCTTCCATAGAATCCACATCATTCCAGATGCAGGATGTAAGGGCATTTCTGTCTAAGGAAGCACAGACTCAACTAATCTCATCTCTGAATCGCTGAGTGAACTATTAAGTTGAGTTTATGCCAAAATGTAGCAAAAGCTGCAAAACATGAACATGTGACACCACCTGGCATTGTTTTCCATTATGAAAGCTGTGTTTTTCAGGATGCTTAAGTGTCCATAGAAGTTCAATTATAGTTTAGTGTAGTAGACTAATAAGACTGAATTACTGACAAGGTTCATGGAGCGGTTTTGTGTGTGATTCTTCCTGCTTTTATTTGTCTTCTGTGTGACTCTAAGCAAATTGATTAATCGGACAGTGTTTCTGTGTCATCCATAAAAGGAGGCACTTTTGTCTAATAAAAAAGGATTTAGTACTGATGGATGTAACATTGCAACTGATGTTAGATATGAAAGTGATGCATCTAAGTTCCAACAGGTGCTAAGGAGTATAAAAAAAGTAATCTAGTTCTGTTCCACAGTCTACGTTTTAGAATCTGCTTCTAGGTTTTTATTAACCAAGCATATGAGAAACATACAATATAATGATTGCCCTAAAACTACACTCATTGCAAGCATTCTTAAACTGGAAAATGCTAACATTTCTGCAGTCACAGAGACTGGGTTCAAAGCTGCAGAGAGCACCCCAGCCTTACCTGGTTACTCATCCTATCATACATTCAGACCCCAAACTGTGGGCAGTAAAGCCAAAGGAGGCAGAGTTTCTATATATATTAAAGGAATACACACCTCCAGGCTGGTCAAACAGTATGGATCACAAGAGACACTCCAGGTGCAGTTAATCATTGACAAGACCCCTATTCAAATCATAGCTAGCTACCGGCCTCCAAATCTAACTCAAGATGCTCAATCTGCCTATCTAGAGCTGTTTGAATCTATCAAGATTCAACCTTTTACCCTAATCCTGGGTCACTTTAACTACCCAAGCATAGATTGGAAGAACTACTCATGCCAGAACACAAATGCCCAGAGATTCCTCGATTTTGTCAAGGCAAACACCTTGGAACAGCTAGTCAATACCCCCACAAGAGGTGATAATATCTTGGATGTGGTATTAACCAACATGAGTAACCACTGCAACATCCCGACAGTGTCATCCTCCCTGTTAAGGTCCGACCATAAAGCGGTCACATTCAAAGTCATTATCTCTGCCAACCCCCCCAGCTAGGATCAGACATAAAAACTTCTCTAAAGCTGATTACAGCCTCCTAATGGATGGTATAAACAGCTTCACAGCCCCCTCCCCCCGTAGGAACTGGCAACAATATCCAAAACTACACCAAAGAACTATATGAGCATTTATATAGGTGCATGGAATCAGGAATACCTGACAGGACTAAATCACCCTCCGTAAGGAAGAGTAAACTTGTCTGGTGGACATATGGAATAAATAAACTATAACAAAAGGAAAAAATTGCTGTCCAACACCAAGAAGGAGCAGGTGCCCAATTTGAGGCAATGTCTCCTTAGCCTGAACAAGCAAATAAGAGCACTAGTGAAATCCTCCAAAGCAAACTTCGAGTCCAAATTGGCCACATCTGCTAGAAGCAATCATAGGGCCTTCTTCACATATGTCCGCAACCTCAAAGGAAGCACCCAGATCTGTTCAGAACTGGTAGATATAGCAAACCTGCTGGCTGATAGATTCAGCCAAAATTTCACCCCTCTGTCACCCCCATGAGTAAATCAGGATATCCCCAGTACCTGCCCCCTTCCCCTTATATCTAGGGAACAGGTCATCACTGTTATCTCAAAGGCAAAAAAATACAGCCTCCATGGAACCCGATAACATCCCAGGCTGCTTCCTACGTGAACTCAGGCAGGAACTTGCAGCACCATTAGGGACCCTACTCAACCAAAGCCTGAGTACCAGCTTCATCCCAGCTGAGTGGAGGACAGCCACTGTCTTCCCTTTGCACAAATGTGGAGCATCCACCGATCTGGGAAATTATAGACCCATCAGCCTAACTATCCTGATCTGCAAGGCCATGGAACAAGTTATCATGGACCTGATTAACTAGGACATGGGCAACTTCCAAACACTCAATCCCACACAGTTTGGCTTTGTCAAGGGGAAGTCATATCTGTTAAATATGGTTGACTTCTTTAAGACAGTCACCAAAGCCATGGACGAGGGGAAGATGGTGCACACCACCTACCTTGACCTGGCCAAAGCCTTTGACATTATTCCCCACTCGGGCATAATAGTTAAACTTTCTCAACTAGGCATCAATCCATATGTTACTAGATGGGTAGCAAACTGGCTCACTGATTTAACCCACCTAGTCAAAATAAGGGAAGCCAACTCAAACAGTAGACACGTAACAAGTGGTGTACCCCATGTTTTGGTCTTGGGGCCTCTGTTATTTGGGATGTACTTTTCTGAGGTGCAGGCCAAAACCAGTGGGTTATGGCTGACCAGGTTTGCAGATGACTGCAAGCTGGATGCTGTCATCAATTCCCCTAGTGATGTGGACATCCTCCAAGAGGGTCTCACCCAGACAAATGACTGGTGCCAGAAACATAGCCTCAAGCTGAATACCAAAAAATGCATCATCATCCCCTTTGGGGAGAGTGACATCCTGACAAATTATCACATAAATAACAATACCCTAAGTATGCAATCAGTCATGAGGGATTTGGGCACCCAGGTTGATAGCAACTTGACTTTTGACCACCATGTTGCTTCTGTTGTATGGACAGCCTTCTACATAGCCCACCTCATAAATAAGGGTATCTCATCCCGGGACAAGGAGATCATAACATCCCTGTATACTTCCCTTATAAGGCCTATTATTGAGTACAATGCCCTTTCGGCATGTACCTTGCAAAGCACATGCAGCAGCTGGAGAGACCACAGAGGTTCCTCACCAGGAGAATCCAGGGTCTCAAACATCTACCGTACACAGATAGGTTAAAAGCCCTATCCCTCTACTCAGTTTCATACAACCTCCTCAGAGGTGACCTCTGTCTGGCATACAAGGTGATTTTGGACCCCACCTTGATGGAATTGCTGCATATCCGAAAGTCAAGTTCCACTCGAGTAACCCACACATGAGGCTTCAATCTGGTCTGTGACATCAACAGGACTGGTTGGCGGGACAGGTTTGTTTCCCAGAGACTCCCCCATCTGTGGAATAGACTCCCTCTCCATGTCAAGCAGAGTACCTCTTTGCCCCTTTTTAAGCACAACCTGGATAACTGGATGCGAAACAGAAAACACACCCCTGGGATTCCACCCGTGTCCCTGCTGGACAGGGCATCAGGTGCTGACTTGTCTAAACATGGGCTAAACAATTATAAGGGCCTCAGGGCCAATAGACTAGTAATTTCCTATGATCCTATGACCTATGATCCCTTTCTGCATGCTCTGCTTTCCTTCCATCTAATGTTGGTTCTTCCAGTAGTTCATAAAAGCATGCATGAAAGATAAAGCAAAACTCTGTATTTATTCTGTTTTCTAATCAGTGTGCCACTAGCAAATCAATTTTAAATTGATAAAGCACTTTTAAGAATACAACATTTCAGAGAATATAACTTTCATTTCATGTTTGTTAGAGCAGGTGCATTTCTTTTTCAATTTTCTTGTTTCATTCACTTGAGTCTGCTGTGATCTGGAAGAGAAAAGTGGTATCTGCAACTTGTCTTTGTTAGTATGTCTGTTTGTATGTGTGTGTGTGTGTGTGTGTGTGTGTGTGTGTGTGTGTGTGTGTGTGTGTGTGTGTGTATATATATATATATATATATATATATATATATATATATATATATATATATATATATATATATATATATATATATATACACACACACACACACACACACATATATATATATATATATATATATATATATAGATACACACACACACACACACATATATATATATATATATATATATATATATATATATATATAAATAGATAGAGACGTAGATATATATTTAATCTTAGAAAATAAAGGGCAACTCGGCTATGTGTACTCTTTGCCAGTAACCACTCTTAGGCCTTACCGCACTTTTTTGATAGGCCAGTCATGCCAGGGGTAAAGTTGTAAATGTCATTCCTTTTTAAAGGAATGCCAAACAGAACAGTAGGAGCAGTAGGCCTCCTAATGGACAGCAGTGGTCATCATACAAGGACATACTTCTTGAGATGGCATAATGTTCTATATTTTCTTTTCTTTTCTTTTTTTTTTTTTTGCAATTTATTTAAACAGGTCACTCTCCATAGACTGCATTTGCTCATCATTTTTTCTTTGATTCCTCCACTGTTGTTTTAGTAAAAGGAGAATGCTGAGGTATGAAGAAGACCTTTACCAACACTATATAGTGAGTACTGGTTCTAACGAATCTGAATTTCCAGTCTAGTTTTATAGCCACTAGAGGGCACTGTAGCAGAAGTCTTTATTCAGAATAATAAAGCAGAACCTGTACAGCTTTTAATTATGATGAATCAAAGCCCAACCTCAAAATGCATACTCACCCTAGCATTGAGACATGGAGGAGAAGAATAGTGATTTTAGAGGCAATTTATTCACTTTTGAAATCAGGAAATTCAAAAGGTCATGTTCCTGCCTTCAAGTATATCCTGAAGAAGTATCTGTACTGATAACAGTATATGTAGACTTCATTGGTGTTTCTCCTGAAGAGCAGCTTTTCATTGTACATTTAATAACTTGGTTTATGTAAAAATACTTAGTTGTGTGAACTGGTGATGTACTTTTGGTGAGATGTTAAATAAATAATACAAGGAATATAATTTAATAGTGGTACGGTGGTAGCATTGTTACCTCACAACAAGAGGTTCTCCCGTTCGATTCTCGGCATGGCTTGTGAGTGTTATTTTTTGTGAGTGCTTTCTGTGTGGAGTCTATATGTCCTCTCCGCGGTTGGGTAGCGTTCGAAAGACATATGTGCATAAATGGGCATGCCTTAGTTGAAGGTTGGGCGTCGAGCTGGCACCTCAGCGTTTCATAAAAATCTACTGCCAATCATTAGCGGACCAGAGTAACGCTGTGGCAACCCCTTACTGGGAAAAAGCCGAAAAGACAAACAACAACAATCAGGAAGGTGACTCAAAGAACACATGCATGTATGCATGGTTCAAAAATGTGTGCAAGGGGCCTATGTTTGAAAACAATGTAAAGGTAAACTTAATATATCAAAATTGTTTAAAATTGTACTTGTTTAAAAATGTACTACTGGAGCTTTTCTCCTCAGGTCTCCACTGAAAATGGGCCACAAGCCCAGTTGGACAAACCCGGTTAACAAATGTCAATAAATAAATAAAAATAAATAATATTTGACTTTATCCTAAAAGTACCTCACAAAGAGGATCTTTGGCCTTAAACACTTGTCCTATATGGATAGACTCAAAAAACTCCAACTATTATCTGTCTCATACCGCCTACTTAGAGGCGATCTCTGCTTGACATACAAAGCCATGTCTGATCCAGCTCTGTTAGAAATGCTACATCTAAAGAAATCCCATTCCCTCTGCATCACATGCTCCAGTGACCTCAGCCTCATTACCACAATCAATAGAACATGCTGGAGGGACAGGTTCATAACCCAGAGACTGCCCTTGCAATGGAATAGATTTCCCATACATGTCAAACAGAGCACCTCACTGGCCCTCTTTAAGACAAACCTTGATGAGTGGATGGGAAATAGAAAATTCACCCTGGGGATCACTCCAGGGGCTCTACTCGACAGAGTCACTGGGAACTAAGGTCGGGTGGCACAGTCAGGGTAATCTTATGGTCTAGGTTTGTAAAGGCTCCAGAGCCATTAGCCTACTACACACCTATGAACCTATGTTGTATAACCATGGAGTCGGTAAATATAATTGGTGTGGGGGCCAAATCTCCCACATGGGGGTGTTGGAGAAAGAGGCTTGTCTCCTGCAATCTTGTTTTAAAATTTTTATGTTTTAATTTATGTTTTTGGAACTCAAAAACAATTTCGACTTCATGCACTTCTGAATTCCTTCTTTCTGTTTTCTGTCTGTTGTAGATTACTTGTATATATTAAATTTTCTTAACCAAATATAACTTCTGGTATTGTATCTGCCTTTATGCATGTAACATTTGTTCTGTGTTGGGCCTATACCTGTTCATGATGTGCATAATTGTCACTTGCAGAGGTTTGTTATTTGAAGGATGAAATGAGGTATTATTGCAATGTGAATACCTCTCCTTCTGTCAAGAGTGGGCAGTGATGGACACAGCCAAAAGGTGGAAAGTTCAAGTCTGACTTCAGGAAACGCTTTTTTTACAGGGATGGCACTGAGGTGTGGAGTGAGTTCTGAGAACAAGTATTGAGTGCACCTCAACTGGGAGAGTCAAGAGAGCTTAGAACATTAGAACAGTGTGTGTGTGTGTGTGTGTGTGTGTGTGTGTGTGTGTGTGTGTGTTTGTGTGAGAGAGAGAGAGACAAGAAAGCTTAAAATTAACAAAACATGAGAAGGGAGGGGCAACTACAAAGGGGCTAGTTAAAACAGTCACGCTTTTGCAGTTTACTAGTTTTCTTCTTCCCTTATCTTACCCCTCACATGTAGCTGAGGGACATGGATTAGAAAAGAGAATACAGGGAAAATAAAACACATTAACTGAGCTGTCTAAGCAAATAGTTCTGTATAGTTATTATACCAAAGGGCAGCTAACAGAAAGGAGCAAAGTGCTAGATTTAGAAAGAATGCATCCCAGCATGAAAGGTATCTAGCTAAACATGCCTGCATAAATCATTTAACTACATAGAGATTATCCAGGATATTTCTATATACATCAAGACATTGCTGAAGGTGTAATTTAGCTAGAGGAAGTGCTTGTGGATACATGCTATACAAGTTTAACAAATACACATTTGCTTATACCTTTTAAAGAATGAATGATATTACTAAAATAATCATGCAAATGAAGATTTGTAAATTGAATGAAAAATATAATACAACAAATCTATTTGTTCTGAAGGATGAACAAAAGTGATTATGACTTTAAAAAAGAAAGCAGCATAGCAAATTTTATGTATCTGGTGGAATGGTGACACAATCCTGAAGATAGATGTCATGTCAGTGATAGTGGTCAAGCCAACACCTGTTTACAGTGCATGTGCTAAGAGCCCCTACACTCACTAACCATGCATGCAGCCTAGATATTATACGCAACTTTTGGTAATCATTTGAAATGTCAAGACCCACTAGTGCAAGTCCCAAAATGCAGAGATGAAATGACCAAAAGAATAGACTTATACTAAGTCTGAGATGAGATTTCTCAGAATATTCCCTTTTCTCTGAGGTATGGCAATCTTGAGCTGGTATGTATAAGTTTGGGGGGGGGGGTGCCCCCCTGCAAAAGGAAGTTTTAAGGAAAAGAGCAATTTTCGATTTTCCCTGTTCTTCAGATTTTTTTATATTTTTTTGGCTTTTCAGCACTTGAGATTTTGAGTGTCAACATTTCATTAGGGAGCCGAGACCTTCATTTTCTCATTGGTGCCGCACTAGGCGCATGCGAGGCGATCATAATCGATCAACACATGACAGCAATAATGTATGAGCAGCTATTGGAAGGAAGGAAGGAAGGAAGGAAAGTATATCTCGGGGTGGGTAGAGCCTGTATTAAGGCCACCAAAAAAAAAAAAAAAAAAAAAAAAACAGAAATGGACAGAAGACTGCTAATGGAGGTGATACTCAAATCAGGAATGGAGAAGACAAGGGAGAAGTGTTGAGCTTAGAAAATATGAAACACACCCACATGATGTTGGGGGTAGAGAAACGTAACAAGAATTACCACTCTACAACAGTCCTGGTAGCATCATAGTTTTATCAATGTATCTATACTATAATGTAAATGTCATAAAAAGCACCTATAGAACCTTGAAAAGATGGAAACCATCCACACTTATAGCCCCTTTTGGTATGTACCTTTCCAAACACCTGCATCAATTGGAGAACCCACAAAGGTTCCTTACAAGGAAAATTCAAGGTCTTCGACATTTGTCCTATGGAGATCATCGGAAATCACCGTCACTTTATTCTGTTTCATACAGACTACTCAGAGGTGATCTCTGCCTTGCATACAAGGCAATCTCTGGCCCTGCTTTACTGGAAATACTGCATATCTGTAAGTCAAATGGTACACGGGTTACTCACTCTAAAGACCTTAACCTGGTATGTGACATTAGTAAAACCTGCTGGAGGGAGAGATTTGTCTCCCAGAAGCTACCACACCTTTGGAACAGACTCCCCACTTCATGTCAAACACAGTACCTCTTTGGCCCTCTTCAAATGCAGTCTGGATGATTGGAAGGGTGACCATAAATTTACCCCAGGGATTATACCTGTGCCCCTCTTGGACAGGGGTAATAGATGCTCATCATGGAAATAAGGGTAAAAACTTGGTTAGCATTGTAAAGGCCCTAGGGCCATTAACCTAGTAACTTCCTATGATCCTATGATCATATGATCCATTTGTTTATCAAATTTAAGTTCTAGCATATCTGAAAGTCAAAAAAATGGACAGTATGTCATTCATAAGATATGCCTGACTCCACCCTTGCCAGAAGGCTTGAGTGTGGTCCCTATATTGGTGAGGTGAATATGGAATTGCTACCCTCTTAGGAGGCAAACCGCAATGATTAAACAGGAGTTGTTGCTGTATAAGAAGCCAATGACCAGTGAGGTGTCACAGTCCCTGAAATGGTTCCTTGAGCACATTTAAACCAGCCATAACACTGGGGTCAGACAATAATGGGAGTAGGTTTTCTGACAGTACTAAGATGTGACTTGTTGTTAAGGACATTATTGCCCAATGTGACTCGGAGTGATATCTGTAGGAAGTGTAGGTCAATTACCTCTGGGGTTCATTATGAAAAGGTCAAGGATGACTTACTAAGGTGAACAGACACTGCTGAAATATGTGCTAGGAAAATACCTTGTAAGGGAGGCACAATGACGCAGAAGATGGTTTTGCCACCTCGGATTATTCTCTTCTCTACTCCAGTTCCTGGGCTCATTCTCTCCACCATCTGCAAGCTTGTTTCCATGTGGGGTTTTGGTGCGTCCTCAGGTTTCCTCTCACATCCCAAGTACATGCAATTAAGTGAATTGTTTGCACTTAAAGTTTGTTTGCTTGTGTGCAAGCGTGTGCACACGCACATGCGCGTGCGTGTGTCTGTGTGTGTGTGTGTGTGTGTGTGTGTGTGTGTGTGTGTGTGTGTGTGTGTGTGTGTGTCTGCATCCTGCCATGAACTGATAACCTTGACAACATTGTTTTTCTGCTTTATAGATACTGAGTGTTCCGAATGCGATGAATCCTCACAGCCCTGATTACAATATATCAGGAATTAGAAACTGAATGAAATGATGAATGAATAAAGGAAATTGCCAAAGAAAGAAAGAGGTGAAAAAATCTGGGTATCATAGTCAACACCTGACAGAATCAGAAGTGGAAACTCCACATACGTACCTATTATCGTTGTTTTAAACAAGGTTGTGGTGAAGCCTCATCAGGGATATTGTGTTCTCTATTGGAAGTACGACTGAAAGGATGGACAAGTTAGTTGAAAGTACACAAGGGATGATTACCGGACTGTTAATATGGAAAAAGCTAATGCCTCTAGGAATTAGTGCCTCAGGAAAGAAAAATAAGATGGGACCTATGATGTGCAATGGACCATAGGAATGACAAGGGAGATGAAGTGTGACCTCATGGTATAGAACTGATGTATCATATTATTGCCTCCCATGTAGATGGAGTAGAAATTAACAAGTGAGATGGATCACAGATACTGTTTAGATGTCAGACCGAAAGGTAAAGGTTTAAAACTGATGTCAGGGAATATTACTTCAAAAAGGAGGGTAATGGATGGCTGGAATGCAGTATCGCTGGAGACATGGAATGTAGATCTACAGAGTGGTTTAAATGATGACTTACACAACTGGGAAATAGAGTAGGACAGAAGCAGCTACAGAAGGTGAGCTGTTATATCTGGGCAGACTTGATGGCTAGTTTACCATCTCTATATTTGCCTACCTACTGATGATGTGCTGTGCTGAGTATACCATTTTATACACAGAAGACCCCGGTGCAACTTTTTTCATGTCAGCAAGAGGTGCGTGATTTTCTGTGTAGCTTCTGTGAAGGTCCAGAGTTGCAAGAATGAGAAGTCATAGACTAGACAGACTCCTGATGAAGAATTTCAATATTAGACACATACCTGAGTGAAATAACATGGGACTGGGTAGACTGCTAGTGGGATCTATACTATGCATTCTACCCATCATGAACAATTTCATTATTGGATACGTACCTGAGTGGAAATAACATGGGACTGGGTAGACTGCTAGTGGGATCTACACTATACATTCTACCCATCATGAACAATTTCATTATTGGATATGTACCTGAGTGAAATAACATAGGACTGAGTAGACTGCTAGTGCGATCTACACTACGCATTCTACTCATATGCTAGAGGTCACACTGGATTGACATGCTCCTGAGACAAACTGCATTATTGGCTCTATATAGTGGTTGGACATAGTGTAGAACAGGATAGTTTGCTGCAGGAAAATCATGTTATGGGTTATTTCAACTGAATAATGGGCTGTACTTCATAAGTAGAGATATCACAGAACCAGTGTGAATCAAGGTGTGTGTTATATTATGAATTAATCCAGCTTCACAGATATATTATAGGATTTACTTAGTAGACAAAGTTAACACATAAATGGGGAGGTTGCTGAGGGAAAATTACATTTTAGTGTGTACCCCACAAGCAGAGTTAACATATTGCTTACAGACTGCTGGGGTAAATGTTATTTTGGGATATAACCCATGAGTATACAGCAATATAGGACTTGACAAGTTTCTGAAGGGAAGCTGTATCCTTGAATGTTGTGCTCTGCTGGAAGAGATAATGCGTAACTGACCACCATGCAGTGGCAAATGGCATTGTGAGATATGTCGCAGGAGTAGCCTACAACACAGATCTGAAGAGACTGTTAAGAGAAATGAATTATCATTATGTGTTACATAAGGGGGACAGAATGACAGAGACAGAGGAAGACAGTACATGTCACAGGAAGCACAGCACAATGAGCATTGCTATGGCAATAGCTATCTATGTCATACTTTTACTGAGCTTATAGCATGGCAGTTATGACAGTGAGCTAATGTAGGGTAAATGTCTATGAAATGCACATTTAATGCAATGTACTGTATGCCATCCCAAGAATGTGCAGTGAGGGTCATGTCTGCTGGTGCACAAGCATGGAAGACTGCACTGTGGTTTGTGCATGCCAGGGCTGGTCCATGAGATTCAGGGGGCTGTGGGCTTCTTAATCCACCTTGTGGCCCATAGGCAGACTGTGCCACAACTACAGACACCAAATGCTGTTGTATAGGGCTGATACTTTATATCCATCTTGTGTGGTCTCCCCTGGATGCAGGATTGTTGAGACACTAATATATGCTGGCACTGAGCTATGTTGCTCTGTCATGCTGTCTGTTGGTGCGTCTCATGTAATAAACACAACATGTGTCAATGGCTTATGAAGGGACTGAGGGCAGACAGACTCCCAAGTGGTGTGGAATAGAGATTAAAATATTTCTCTACTCCCTGCAATGGCACCACCATGCTGGGGACTTCTATGAGGCGCCCATTAGAAGGTAGGATGCCTGCAACTGCCTTGCCAGGGTGGTGAGTTATTCCATGGGAATCATATCGTCTGGTGAGTAGTGCTGGCATAGTTACAGTGACAGAAAAAAGCACCAATATATCCTTCTTGGTAAATGGAAGGAGGAGGTTTGAGAGTGGGAGCCAGAATTCTATGGTAAGTTCATAAGCTGATGGGTGGGTACTACACTAGCCGTCCTTGTGGGCCATTTTAAACCTAGCCAGTTTCTCTAGAAGGTGAGAATCCAACCCTGTAACTTGTGTTTGTGAGGTAAACACCTTAACCATTATGATAGCCCCCGCCCCAACAAGAAGTAGCTGTTGGTGCTTGCCTGTACCTAGGCAAACATTATTTTTAAACTGTATGTAGTACTTGTGGTTCCTAGACATTTTTATTTTTATTTTTGTCTCTTTTTCTTTTTTCGTTCAGCATGCTGTGAAAGTCAGGAAAACTAGATGACATGCCGTAGGCAGCAAGCAAGAATATCCAGACACTGGGTACATATAAAAAATTGATGTCACAGCTGCATAGCTGTTAGCATTTGCTTCACTGTCCATGTTACCACTGCTGCTAATTATTTTACCCATTGCACAGAGCTTTGTTTTATGTGTCACGTACCTCGTCATTGTAGGCTGAACTGTTGTGCCATCCCTCGTACTACAAGGGAATCTCACCAGTGCCACGGTGATACAGAATGGGCTGATAGTGAGTGTTCCACCACCACCTTGGCTGTGGACCTGATTTGTTGGCCTCTTTCACTTCCATGTCTATGACTCTTCCCCTGGCATTAATACACATTGCTCTGGTCAGTGTGCTATGCCTTGCTCTTACACTGATCATTTCACCACCCTTGCTTGTGCCAGATTCACCTGATATATAAACATGCATGCATATGACAGGCTGACAGATGCTGCTTCACTGTGGTTGTCTTATGTCATGATATGTTATTACCACTAGGTGTCAGTGTTCTATGCCTATTAATTTTGGAATTACATGGCAGTGTATAAATAACATGGTCACTATGGTGCCATGTGAGTCACCATTTGTCTGTCACTTGCTGCTAAGTTCTTGTGGGTGGGTCATAACCTGCTCAGATGTTTTCATCACCTTTTCAGATGTTTTAGTGCCCCTTGTAGATGTGCTGTTTGTAACTCATGGACTGTGTATATGTTCTTCACACGAGGGACTGGTTAAGTGGCATTTAATATCACCCCTTGTCGCATACATACCGCTGTAGTACATATGCATCTGGCCTTTATATTGGTTATGGTTTGCCACTGCATACTTAACAATATTCTTCTCCAGTACTGCACCTACTGTAGCACACATTACTGATAATTGCTTTTGTTTTTGTGTTTCTTTCTTTATTACTGTATTTTTTTATTTGTCCTTTCTTGTTTTGTTTTTCTTCATTTATATTAATGCTTTATGCAGTATAAACTACTGCAGTGGATGTGCTCTGGTAGCAACCACCCCACTGTGCATCTGCTGGATCCAGAGCACTTTCCAAGCCCTGCTGTCTGTAGGGTGACATAGATCACCCAAAAGAGGGTGACCTGGAGTGGTCTTTGGTGCCTTTTAGTGATCTGCCTCTAGTGTGTGTGTGTGTGGGGGGGGTGTAAGCTTCCCATCAGAGGCATCACCAGTGAATCCTAATATGTTACACAATAGGAGGTGGAAGGCTTACTGATGGTCTTGGTGAGTTTGCAGCTGGACTCCAGCATTTCCAGCCTGAAGCGCTCCCACACATGACTAACAGAGTCACACAACTGCCTGGCTCTGACCAGTGAGCTGACAGTGACTGAGTACAGTTTGAGTACAGCACTGTGCAGTGTAGCATTTGGGGTTATCCCACCCCATCCCCCATCATAGTGTTTCCCTTCCTTGTGTATCAGTGCCCTCCCCAGTTAGTATTCCACTATTTCTCATCACTAATTGTCTTCCCTTGTCTGTGTCTTTTATTGTGTTCCCTCCGCAGTTATGTCAGAACCCCCCACACTGGCCTTTGTTAGTCTATTGTGTTTGTTTGTATGTATCTGCTGTTCTCTGTATATCCTCCATCCTATCTACACCTTCCCATGCTACTTTTCTCATCTAACTTTCTTGAAAATGTAAACAACGGGGTACCTCCCCCCAAATACAGCCTTTCTTCCCCACCATCTATGCCAGTTTTCCTTTCTCCTTGCCCTTCTGTGCTCCTCTCTTTGTTCTTCCCTCTTTCTGCCAGTTCTATACACCCATTTCCATCCCATTTATAATATACATTAGCAGGGCCACATGGTCAGAGTAGTGTATGCGCATGCCACTTGCATGCTACTGGCCTCAAGAGGTCACATGACTGATGATCTCTTGTCCTAGTCATTATGCAGCCTGATGTGGTAACTTAATCAGACCCTGTTGCTTAGTGACACTCCTTCTGCATGTATCAATATAGGGCCACATTGCACTATGGTGACTGTACTATTTGATCCTTACATGTCTATGTAAGTGAGTTTTCTAAACCCTGCCCATAATCATATACCAAATAATTTTTTTGCAATTATTCACAAAATAAAGCAAGTGTTTTTTTTTATTTATTTATTTTTTTTTTTTGCAAGAGACAACCCTCCCTCCCACTCCTCTTACTTTATTATTCATACTTTGCATCCATTCCAACTCAGAGAAAAAGTGTGGTCTTGGAGTGATAATAAAAAGCAGTAGCATGTCTCCTTGGTGCAATGGGATGGAGCCATTACTGTTACCCAGGTAATGTGGTTCAGGCCTTACTGCTACCCAGGTAATGTGGTTCAGGCCTTACTGCTACTCAGATAATGTGGTTCAGGCCTTACTGCTACCCAGGTAATGTGGTTCAGGCCTTACTGCTACCCAGGTATTGTGGTTCAGGCCTTACTACTACCCAGATAATGTGGATCAGGCCTTACTGCTACACAGGTAATGTGGTTCAGGCCTTACTGCTACCCAGGTAATGTGGTTCAGCCTTACTGCTCCCCAGATAATCTGGTTTAGGCCTTACTACTACCCAGATAATGTGGTTCAGCCTTACTGCTACCCAGATAATGTGGTTCAGGCCTTACTGCTACCCAGATAATGTGGTTCAGGTCTTGCTGCTACCCAGGTAATGTGGTTCAGGCCTTACTGCTACCCAGGTAATGTGGTTCAGGCTATAATGTTACCCAGGTAATGTGGTTCAGCCTTACTGCTACCCAGGTAATGTGGTTCAGGTCTTACTGCTACTCAGGTAATGTGGTTCAGGCCTTACTGCTACCCAGGTAATGTGGTTCAGGTCTTACTGCTACTCAGGTAATGTGGTTCAGGCCTTACTGCTACCCAGGTAATGTGGTTCAGCCTTACTGCTCCCCAGATAATCTGGTTTAGGCCTTACTACTACCCAGATAATGTGGTTCAGCCTTACTGCTACCCAGATAATGTGGTTCAGGCCTTACTGCTACCCAGGTAATGTGGTTCAGGTCTTGCTGCTACCGAGGTAATGTGGTTCAGCCTTACTGCTACCCAGATAATGTGGTTCAGGTCTTGCTGCTACCCAGGTAATGTGGTTCAGGCCTTACTGCTACCCAGGTAATGTGGTTCAGGCCTTACTGCTACCCAGGTAATGTGTTTCTTGCCTTATTGCTACCCGGGTAATGTGGTTCAGGCCTTACTGCTACCCATGTAATGTGGTTCAGGCCTTACTGCTACCCAGGTAATGTGTTTCTTGCCTTATTGCTACCCAGGTAATGTGGTTGAGGCCTTACTGCTACCCAGGTAATGTGGTTCAGGCCTTACTGCTACCCAGGTAATGTGGTTCAGGCCTTACTGCTACCCAGGTAATGTGGTTGAGGCCTTACTGCTACCCAGGTAATGTGGTTCAGGCCTTACTGCTACATGAGTAATGTGGTTCAGGCCTTACTGCTACCCAGGTATTGTGGTTCAGGACTTACTGCCACCCAGGTAATGTGGTTGAGGCCTTACTGCTACCCAGGTAATGTACTTTTTCCCTTACTGCTACCCAGGAAATGTAGTTCAGGCTATACTGTTACCCAGGTAATGTGTTTCTTGCCTTACTGCTACCCGGGTAATGTGGTTCAGGCTATACTGTTATCCAGGTAATGTGTTTCTTGCCTTACTGCTACATGGGTAATGTGGTTCAGGCTATACTGTTAGCCAGGTAATGTGTTTCTTGCCCTACTGCTACCCAGGTAATGTGGTTCAGGCTATACTGTTACCCAGGTAATGTGGTTCAGCCTTACTGCTCCCCAGGTAATGTGGTTCAGGTCTTACTGCTACCCAGGTAATGTGGTTCAGCCTTACTGCTCCCCAGATAATCTGGTTTAGGGCTTACTGCTACCCAGGTAATGTGGTTCTTGCCCTACTGCTACCCAGGTAATGTGGTTCAGGCTATACTGTTATCCAGGTAATATGTTTCTTGCCTTGCTGTTACCCAGGTAATGTGGTTCAGCCTTACTGCTCCCCAGGTAATGTGGTTCAGGTCTTACTGCTACTCAGGTAATGTGGTTCAGGCCTTACTGCTACCCAGGTAATGTGGTTCAGCCTTACTGCTCCCCAGATAATCTGGTTTAGGGATTACTGCTACCCAGGTAATGTGGTTCAGGCTATACTGTTACCCAGGTAATGTGGTTCAGCCTTACTGCTCCCCAGATAATCTGGTTTAGAGCTTACTGCTACTCAGGTAATGTGGTTCAGCCTTACTGCTCCTGAGATAATCTGGTTCAGGGCTTACTGCTACCCAGGTAATGTGGTTCAGGCCTTACTGCTACCCGTGTAATGTGGTTCAGCCTAACTGCTCCCGAGATAATCTGGTTCAGGGCTTACTGCTACCCAGGTAATGTGGTTCAGGCCTTACTGCTACACAGGTATTGTGGTTCAGGCCTTACTGCTACCCGTGTAATGTGGTTCAGGCCTTACTGCTACCCAGGTAATGTGGTTCAGCCTTACTTCTCCCCAGATAATTTGGTTCAGGGCTTACTGCTACACAGGTATTGTGGTTCAGGCCTTACTGCTACCCAGGTAATGTGGTTCAGGTAGTTGCTCCAGCAGTGGAGTAGCCAGGAAAGAAGGGAGTGAAATGAAGGGGTGTGACCTACTCACCTCTCTCCCTTGTGGGGTGGGCAGGTGGGGAGTGCTCAGAGAGCAGTACTACAAACTCTTCATGCATATATTAAATTTACCCTTACCTCTACACTTGAGTCACAGCTAAAGACTTCCAAGCAGAAGCAGTTCACTCAGCCGTTGAAGAAATAAATTAAATTACAGTTAGATTTTTAACATTTCACCTCAGCAGAGCATCAAGATGGAGAAGGAGTTCTGCATTAAGTAATACCACAAATGTACTTCCTTTTTGTTTATCTGATAACCTGACAAGTGAACTGGCCCACAAACCCTTTTAGCCATGCCCAAGAACAGATGACAGATTTAAGATGCTCCAATAATGGCTGTTTAAAGAAGAGACTTTACAACTCATCTTCTGAACAAATGGCATACATTCTGCAGAAATCAGTTTAAATATGGTCATAGTCTATATTTTTTCAGAAAAAAAATTCATTTTTATTTTTATAACATCTAAAATCTGAAAAAGTATTGCCAGTATTATTTTATCTGTATGAATTAAAATATTTCTTTACTACTTATTAAAGTACTTAATGACACCCCTTTACTGACTTCTAAATGAACGTTTGTAAAAAGAAAAGCAGCATTACTTTTGTTGTGTTGTTATGCCATTTTCTGGGTTTAAAACTATAGAAAAGGGAATCTGAAATGGTGCTTCATATAAATACAGATGTGTCATCTTTCCCACATGATGGGAGTGAGTGATACATGCTTAAGGTATAAGCCTCTGCTGACTCAGTGAGTGTAAATTTTAAAAGGGTACCAGCGGCATAAGAATTAAAAATCATAGTCAAAGTAAAACATGTAGCAATTATCTAGTTTATAGGTACTGTAATGAAATCTTTCGTAAACCCATTTCTTTGTCAATGTAATATGTCATTATTTTATTTACTTTGCTGCATCACTTGAGATATTGGACATCAATACTGCAAAAAAAGAAACAAATTAATATTTCAGTCTATGAATTTTCAACAAAAAACAGTCATATAAGAAATATGTAAGTCAACCATTATGAATCAAATGTTCAAATATTTATGTATAATCATATGAACGATTGTACAGGCTGAGTTAAAAAAAATTCTTATGTATGTAGGCTTTCATGCACTGCATGTGAAAGCATTATGTCTCTGATCACCCTGTCTCCCTCATACATTGTCAAAGATACATCAGCACAAAGTGTTTAAATAGATGGTACAATAACTGAACAGATGGCAACTAATAGCACACATAAAGACAAAGCAATTTATGATAAAATAATTAATTTCCTATGTGAATGTCTTTCTTCTACAACTTTGTTTCTTACTGCCTTAAGTAAAGATAGGCACCTACAAGATCTGTAATTATTTCACTACCATGGTCAAAACGGGTCCTGAGGAAAAAAAAACATAAACAATCCGGCTTGTTCCACCTACCTTTAAAAAACAGGCCCACCGCAACCACAAAATCTGCATGCGGTAAACCGCTAACAACATGGGGGGTCATTTAATGCCGAAATCTGTCTGACAATGAATTTCTCCTTATACTGAAGTGGAAAGGGGAGCTTACAAGCTATAAATCCCAGCAGTACCATTCAGAACCATCTGTTTAAACAATTACAACATTCACAGCTTAATGTCTATGAACGCTTTAGCAGTGCTCTGCTATAGTTGTGTGTGGAAGCCTAAACAATCGCACGTTAAACAACACTGTACTTAAATGCAAAACTCAAATCCTGTTTCATATCAGACTGCTGCAGCTTTTGCCTGTTTTGTTTTCTCACGGCGATCGTCACAGTTGTAACTTGTAAATATTATGGTATTTACACTTGTGCTGTTTTGTTTTCCCTATAAAGATTTGCATTTTCTACATCTGGCTTCATGAACATTTTAGCAAATCAAAGGGAACCTCTTCTACTAAACTCTTTCAGGGCAATGTTTTGTTTCAATACAGATTTTCACTTTTTAGTCTCAGTTTCTTAATGATGGGGAGGAGGTACAAGCAGCTGTACACATATTCTCTTTCTCCCTTGTTCTCTCTCTTTCTTTGTAATAATGTGTGTTACAGAGTAATGCAAATTATTTATATTTACTTTTGTCGCTACGTAAAATAGATCTGAATATGTTGACTGGTTTCAGAAGCAGCTATAAGGAATATGCATGAAGGTTAGTGTCGCATCATATTTAGCCTTCAGAATCTCAATTAGTCAGAATTACAAATGGCACAATCAGATACAAAACAGTCGTGTGCTTTCATGAGTTCCCCTAAATTAAATGATATTTTTGAAATGTGACTGAACCACTCCATTCCTGCTTTATATGACTAATGAACACAACCCCATCCTGGATGTTTTAGTCTGATCTCCAGAATGCACATTTTTCTGACTGATTTCCCCTTCAATGCTCCTTTAGGTAAGTTGCCTGTCTGAATTTAAGCATTGTCCTCTTTTCATATGTGATGATTCATAATTATGTCTCTGTTTAAGGTTTATTTGTTACCGTTTTCTTGGGGTGGTAACAAAAAGTTTGCCTTGCTTGAGGTAGACCTCTAACAACATGCGGGTCCTCACATCACTGGTTCAAGTTCTGGAATGACCTCAGGTGATTTGATGATCGGTTAAGGTGTCATAAATTGAATAGTTGATAGCTTGTTCTGTATTTAAGGGGAACATAATGAAGAAGTACTTGCTTACCTCTTGACCTCTGATAACAGCTGTCATGGAGCCGTGATAATAAGACTGGGGAGTATACGTATGCAACCATGCACAGAAACACTCTGATGTCAGTGAGCACCATAATGGAAAGAAGCAAAAGGCCAATTCAGGACATAACCGAAGGGAGGCAAACAAATCTAGTGGAATCCCCCCCCCCCCCAAAATACTCAGATGGACACTGGAAGGACTTTCAGAAACAGAGAAAAGATTATGCCTCATCAGTATTCTTTGCATGAAAAGTAGCCTATGCGTAAAACAGGTCAGTGTATAACCCATTAATGAAGAGTTCGGCTCTAGCTGTCTTCCATTCAGTACAAATAAAAATATTTTTGTCACAATAAAAAATCTTTATCAAAAAATAAATAAATAAATATGAATATTACATTCAGCTTTGTTCTAATCCAAATGATATGTTTGAACGTGTACATTTATTGTAAGTAGTTGTGAATGAGCAGCTTTTCATATCACATACTATTTCTAATATTGAGCTGATGTTATTTTACAACTGGTCATGCATTATATTACATTTTCTTTTGCAGTCAGGTCATTCAAGATATAGAATGTTCTCTATTGATATTTTTTAAGAAGTCAATTTAATATTCAGTGCTTTGCAGAGGCATTTTATTGGAAAAATATGTTTTCTGATTGCATTATTATTATTATTATTATTATTATTATTATTTAATTTTTACAATCCTGGTGCAAATTTTTACATCTAATCTTTTTCCTTGATTATTAAAGATATACAGTTTAGCTCACCCATTACAGTACAGCATCTTAATGAAAGAACTAAGATTAGAACCCACGTCTTCCATTACAGTACAGCATCTTACTGAATGAACCAAGATTAGAACCCACATCTTCCATTACAGTACAGCATCTTAATGAAAGAGCCAAGATTAGAACCCACGTCTTCTATTACAGTACAGCATCTTACTGAAAGAACCAAGATTAGAACCCACATCTTCCATTACAGTAGAGCATCTTAATGAAAGAACCAAGATTAGAACCTGTGTCTTCCACTTCTTCATAATCAAACTATGCATGAGCTGACGATGCATCCTTTTGGCAACTTCTTACGTTATCTCTTTTTTACTAACTTCACACATTCTAAATGACACCAACATTTTTCAGATCTGCAGTATAGTATTAATGCAAACCTATGTTCTATAATAAATCTTTCCATATAACAAGCAGTGTCTCCCTCTCCTTGTTTTGCACGTGTACATTTTAAAGTTGTTATACTGCATTCCACACAGTTTTCTACCCCACCACCTCTTTACTTCCTTTATATTTCGGAAGGTGACAGGTCTTAGGTGTATTCATTTTCTTCTGAATGACTACATGACATTTTGCATCTGCTTCCATTTCTAGTTAAGTAGTCCTGCATTACTAACATTTCACAGATATTTACTGAAAAGTTTTTCAGACAATTTTTTTCTAATGTGCTGTAGTACTTGTAAGTTAAAATGAACTTTACAGTGCCTATAGAACTGTGTCTTGTAGTTTATTATTTTATAAGGCACTGATTTTGGAGTAAAGCAATCCTTTCTACAGAGTCAAGGTAGTCTTTTTTCTATATTATATGTATTCTGTCTATATAGTGATGTAAAGCACTTTGTTAACCAGATGGCATAATATGAGTTAAAAATCACTAGACATTCTGCTTTGGGAGATCTTTGTGTTGTCAGTATCATGGCTACTAGAAGCAAAACTGTTCAATACATAGTGATAAAAACTTTGTATGAATGAAAAGTTCCTTTTCCTTTAATCTTTCTAAAGACATTGACCTTGTTTAGAAAACGGTTGTATTTCATTCTTTGAAAGCTGACTGCCATCACATGTTTCAGGGCTATACCAAATGGGGTACCGCATCATATGAAAGGAATGAATTTCTTGACTTTATACCCCCCACCACAAATGCATATTCTATTTTCCTTAAGCAATAAAGAGGGCAGAATGATAGCCTTAGGATTGTATTGGAAGTCAAACCCATGACTTCTGTTTGCATATAAACAGTCACAAATACCTAAGCTTCACTATGATTGTGTGATTTCAAATCCAAATGACTATCCTATAATGAAAACATTATCTATGTTACATCCATATGGCTCAATTTTTTCTTAAGCCTTGCAAATTGCACAGTAAACATTATCTATGTTAACATCCATATGGCTGAAATTTTTCTTAAGCCTTGCAAATTGCACAGTACAAACACAAGTGTTATGAAAGTAACAGTGAAATATATGTTGAGGCAATTAAAGCTTTGCATAGTAGCCGTATGTTGCAATTACTTGCCTTCTTCATCCATGCAAATAAGTCATCGCATCAGAGTTATATTAATAATGCAAATGCAAACCTAGACTTAGCTGTCTGTTCCTCTCTGTAAGCACTGCTATGAGGATGAATAAAATTAATTATATGCTTAATATGACTAAGATACATCACTGTGGTACATAGATATAGAAAAAAAGCATTATTACAGTTCTGCTGCACAATGAGACAGAGAGCACAAATGTAAGTGTACAACACACTTTGCTTACCTGTCCATAGATGATCTCATCTGGGGATTTACTCGTATCACTCTGAGTCAGCACCTTACACAGTGCAGCTGAGAGTTGTAACTGTGCAGTGTAAATACAGAAATTACTGTATCCTTTTCTCAATACCCTCTCCTCCTACAGTCCCGTGGGGAGGGGCGACATGCAACTTTTATAGATACTAGCTGTTTTCTTTCAAAATTTCAAAGAGACCATAGAACTTAATCTATATGTAGTCCTGTCAGTACCACAGGCTGGCATGTGGATGGACTTGCATAATTTCATTACTGTTTAACACGAGCACAGCTTTTAGGTCAAAACTATCATCAACAAAGTTTTCAGTTTGATATTAATTGTTTATGATGTAGTGTCGTTTACACAGCAGCATTTTATATTTATTACAAACTCAGAACTGGTTATTTTTATTATAATTATTCTTTATTTAAAGTCTCTTCCAGTAGTTTTTAGCCAAATGAGGTCTCTTTAATTGATACATTCTAGCATGCAGAAGAGCATACTGGTTAAAGTGTTAGTTTACAGGGTGGCGTGAGTTTGAATCCCTTTAGTATGAACTTGTTTACTGGGAGACCTTGAGGAGTTCACTTAACACCCTCTGAGCTTAAGGTGGATATGTAACTGTCAATTATAAGAATAAAAATCACAGGTTTTGATGCTGCCTTACCAAAGTGATCATAAGCAACAGTTCAGATGTGGTGGTCAGGAAATGCCTGTTAGCTGTATGTAAGATGTGGCCTCAACAGCATGTTCACAATGGCTTAGAAGGGAGCACACATACCTTTGCCGATGGTACGTACAGAAAGCTGTGGGTTCTGTTCCCCATAGCATGTCCTTAGACTCATATTCCACTATTGATACTGTAGTACACAATTGGGATGGGGGCTGTAGCAATCATAATGTCTTATCTTCAACTCTGCAGAGGGTGTGAAACTGACAACCTATCTACCTGAGTTGGTGGTAGCCCAGGTGGATGTTAAAAGATCAAAGAACAATTACTAAATAAAGAGTAGAAAAATGGCCTAAGAGTTCTGGCTAAATGACCCGTAGTCAGTGATTCTGGAGGAAATCCATGCAGACACGTAAGGAGGTCATGTAGACTCCAAATAGTGGGTACCCTAGCTGTGAAGTGAATCACAGAACTAAGTGCTGTGAGACAACAATGCTGACATCTCTGCATCAAATGACTGTAGACCTATTCAATATGTAACAATTTTTTGAAGGTAGCAAGACATGACAAGTTTTGATCTGCACACTTACCTTCTAAACAAGTAGCTATGAGTAAAATCACATCTTCCTGCAATTTTCCATAGCATGATGAGCCCCATGGTGGCTGTGGGGATGGGATGGGGGTTATATCACATATATCTGAACCTTCTAGCACAGTCGTCATGTTAATAAAACAATACATAGTAAATGTTCCTGAACAGCATTTTGTTATTCATCATGGCTGTGGGTGCACGCTAAGAAGCTTTTTCAGTCTGCCCTCACATGAGCACCTGTGATGTGCATTGAGCATACATGAGCAGGTCATTGACCTCCTAAGGGACAGGGGGAAAAGTAGTTTTGTTTTCTATATGATGGTGGTACTAAAGTGCAAAACTGCTATCACAGGCAGTACACATTTACTATTCACTTTACATCCACTAACAAGCTACCCTACAGTGCATATCACATGTCAAAAAAAAATCAAAGGCATGGCCATAAGAAGAGTACCACAATTCTTTAGAAGCAATCTGCCAAATGACCATGGCTTTGAGAGGCACTGCATTGGGCCAGGCCCCCTGGTGATGTAGCAAAGAGAGCCAACTATTTTAGTATTTGCTGCATAGCAACCACCTGGAGCACCTGATTGGACACTGACATGAGAGGCCACAATACAAAATGGAAACCTGGCACAGTCTTGCAGGGCTGTGGCCAATATCAGTGGCATATCTCCTACTGATGAGCAGTGTAGGCACTGCTACTGTGACCTGAGTAATCACCATCCTAACTTTCTTAGTAAATGGGAAGAGGAGGTCAGAGAATGGGACCCCCAAGATGTATTTTAAATAGTATATTACTTTACTGTTCATTCATTGGTTTTCATACTATAAATAGGATGATTTTTGAGAATGTAACTTAATTGTTTCTTCATCTTCCCTTTTTCTAGCTTGGGAGGCTATGATGGAGAACAGCATTCTGTAATGAAGGCAAATGGGAAGCTTTCTTGGTGAACTGGTGTGTATTGTTTCTTTTAATTCAGTAATTCTAGAAGCATTCAGTATGTAGCTAATACATATCTGCACAGTGCCAGGGTATGGCCCTGTATAGGTGCAACTGCCTTGCTTAAGCTTTGAATGTTAGTTATTAACCAAGGCTAGGATTAGTAATATGTAATACAGACATGTACGGATCAGCAATTATGTGTGCCCTTTGCAGTGTTTTTGTTCTTACACATACTAGATTTATAAAGTCTTACTGAAGGTATATATAATATGACAACAGTATAAAGCATTACCCTGGTGCCAATGGTCTTTGTAGGCACAACACTACTCTTGCCCACATGTCCCACAGCACATCTATACACACACACACACACACACACACACACACACACACACACACACACACACCACACACGCACACACACACACACACACACACACACACACACACACACACACACACACACACACACACACACACACACACACACACGCATACACACAGGAAATGCTAGTTCACTGCTGTCCTACCGTCACTTCATAGCATACGGCCAGCAGTATTGTACCTGTAGGCAGTAGCTGACAAAAGGCCAATATATACATTTTGGTGCTTGAATAGCATTGTAGCCATTTATTTGTATGAGTAATATATGCCATATCTATGTTTTTTTTTTTTCCTTTTTCTCACCTTCCTCCCTATTTTTTTTACATTTTTATTTGCTTTATTTATATTTGCATTTTCTACAGCAAGTGCCACAGCTTGCCACTGGCACATCCTGAGTCTCCAGCTCTCAGAATTCCCAGCTATCTCATGAATCCAGTTCACCTGGATTCTGTCCTGCCTGCACATAGAGAGCAGCAGATGGACAGACTGGAGATCTCCCTTGCCACCTCTGACAGTGCCTGACTGGATGGTAGTACCATTGTTCCCTAAGTTGGCACTACTGGGACTGAACAGTATGCTGCCCACAGAGAGTTGGTAGAAATAACAAAAAAAAAAAAAACGCCAGTCATAAAAACTAAATGCTTTTAAAAGATCAGAGATGTAAAGTCAAACCTAACATTCACATTATTAATAATAAGTAAGGGTAATAACATTATGAATGTTTATATTACATTTTTATTACGTTTTATATTTAGTTTTTATGGTATTTTAGTTCATTGATTAATTAATCAGTCTTGGAAGTTAATTGGTCTGAATTTGCATTTAAGTATACCTTATTGTGATTAATCATTTTTCCTGATGAAGTCCTTTTGGATGAAAAGCAGAATTAATAAACTTTAGCATGCTTAAAGACATTGATTAGTTTTGGTTTCTGCTTGGTTTCTTCTCCATTTGGTGTTTTTTTTTGTTTGTTTTTTTGGTGCTATTTTTACCATTTGTCATTTTTTTTGGGTTTTGATTTGGCAAAAATGGTGGGGTGCTGATATGCCAACAGCTGGAAGCTCACAATGGCAACCTAGAAAGGGCTATCCTGCAGCTATCAAGAGTTGGATTACTGTCAGTTCCTGGTATCATCACCTCAGTTGGGGTACAGTGGAGAGTTTGAACATGTCTGTCTGACCTCTCCATGGGTATCACACAAGCAGTGGGATATAGAAGTCCATACCCACTCGATCCTCCATCTTGTTCTCCTTTGTTGATTGTCACTGCCCTCACTTGTTTGCTGTTCAATCCCCCCTTATGCCAGAAAACCAAAAAATGTATAAGGCACAGACTAAAGCATGAGGTAAGACAAGAGGCAGTCTGCAAAATCAGGGATGCTGTCAAATTTGTTTAGCACACAAATAGTGCAGTCAGAATTTAAACTGAGCAAACTACAAGCTGCTTTCATCCACAGCCAGTCTGCAAACATCATATTGTTTTTAACTATCAATGCTATATCTGCTTGTCTGTCAGGATAAAAAATGCTTACCTCATATTGCCACAACCCTCTCTATAGCACTCTGCAGTTTTCTTCTATATTATTTGAAATTCCAAAGGTTTTTGTTCATTGCCTTCCCAGTGAATTACAGAAACGAAACGTGCAGAAAATTGCTGCATTGTGCATAGGATCACCAGTGGTCATTTCTTTATTTATTTTTGTTGTGCATGTGCAGATGAAATGTACTCATAGCATACAGAGGAAATACTTTGCAATGTCTGTTATTTAACACTTTTTAATGTACTAAACTCTTTAATGATTGTTATGTTCAGTTTGTTGACTAATTAAAATAAGTTAGCAGTGCTGAAAATAGTAACACTTTTTAAAATTAACTGAAAGTGTTGGCCAGACCGAAGATCCACAGGAACTGTGAGCACCAGGCAGCCACTCAAATTACCACTATTATGATCACCTTGGTAATTATTGTATTGACTGCAAATGAGAGTATACTGTGACTGCAGTTACATGACCCACAATTCCATGTGGCATATTCATTGCTATGTGTGTCTACATGCTCATAGTCACACCACTAAAAGAACTGCTGCGCACCATGAAAAAGCTTCCCTGCAAGGACCTTGCAAACTCATTTCTTAAAAACAGGAAGGAAATGGATCTGTACATAATCAGAAAAAGAGTAAGAGTAAACAGAGGAACACACAGGACACAGTGAAGGAGAGACTGGCATGACAGTGGGAAAGAAAGGGTATTTTTGTTGAGAAAGAGGTGTACATTTTTTTAAAAGAAGGATAGAGGGAGAAGAAAGTATGAGAAATGTGTGGGCAGGAAAGAGGGTATGGGGATAATAACAAGGGCAAACAAACAAGCAAATAAACAAACACTGAATGCATATAAAGACCAGCAGGAGAGGTGTTGAAGAAAAAGTGTGTTGGGGGTGCAATACAAAGACACAGACAAGCAAGCACAAAGATGATATTTGGCAATGGAGAGGACTGGATACAGACATGGCTGGGAACTGAAGCATGTGGAAGAGAAACTCAATGAACTGGGATAGGATGGGTGATGACTCTGTTTCATGCTGCCCAGGTTAGCACCCAACCAGAAGACACTCCCCTCTACGACTGCCCTCTCTGCTGGGTTCATCCTCTGTTGGCATGCTTGGTAGGGTCAGGCAGTGGTTTACCTCTGCCAGTCACATAAGGACAGCCTCCAGGTAATCAGCGTAGATGTTAAGTTGCCAGCCTACCACTGATATTGCCAGCTTTTCCAACTCCTTCAAGATAGCATTTTGAGACATACCAGCAGTGTACCCAGAGGGTGTGAGAACACTCCCTGTAGGTCACAGTGGAACCTTCCAGGAGACCCTTGTGCACAGATTGCATCACTTAAGGCAGATGGAGATGGAGACCCAGCAGGAGATGGCAGGGCAGGTTGTCCATGTAGTGACTGCTGCTGCTCCGCAGACACAGCATGACTGACACTTCATAAAATGCTAACAGAAATGGAGAGAAATAAAACAGCAAACATCAAATAAGTATATAAAGGAAGGGTAGTGAGAAAGAGAGAGACACAACAAATACAACCTTTAGCATCAGACCCATGTATGACTATCAGGCATAAAAGGTTGCTAGAAAAATATAAAACTTTTGTTGTATGTATGCTTTGATATTTCAGATGATTTGTCTGACTAGGCAGACTAGCAAATGAGGTACAAGTGGAGGAAGTGGGTTGCAAGGAACATTGGGACAGGGCTAGTACTCTTGTCTTTTGTGTGTTAGTGGGAGAACATGTAGGTGGTATGCTGGAAGAATATGCAGGTGGTATGCTGAGAAAACATTGAGGTGAAATTCTGGGAAAATATACAGCTGGTATGGTGGGAAAGTATGCAGGTGGTATACTGAGAAAACATGCAGGTGGTAAGTTTGGGCACAGCAGAGGCCGGGGGAGTTGCGGGGAAACACCGCTACTGTTATATGTTGTGGAAGGGGATGGTGGACATATCTAATGTACTGAAGTTGCAGGGCAGCATGTGAAACATGCTAGTGTGATACAGCAATGACAGAAAATGCAGTAGTCTAACCATGGGCAGCTTGAAACATACGGCAAAAACGTACCTTGCTATATGCCAGGCAGCCATGCTAAGCAGAATAGGCATAAAGCTACCAAACCATGGACATACCATGTAAAATTGGTATTGCCAAGCTACCACACCATGAGGATGCCATGTAAAACTGGTATTACCATGGGCCTTAGTTGGATAACTGAACATAAGAATATAGGGAAATGTGACTGTCATGTCATGTGGGACTGGCAGGGTTGTATTAGGGCACATAGCAGATAAGGGGGACAAAATGCACAGGCATAGGATCTGTATTCTGCAAGCACTTGAGGGTGGGCAGTACCTTTGCTTGTGTGGACAGTGTGGGTTTGTTCGGTGGTATCTATTTCTGAGGTCACTGAGTGTTACTAGTAACCACAACATAGTATTAACTAAAGAAATGTATTGCTTTAATATTGATATGTGGCTATACTTATACAGCTATGCACATACCCCTGCATTAAAACTATACTGCATATACCTTTGAAAGAGGAGCCAGTTCTCCTCAATCTACTTAGCAGCTGAAAAACACAAAAAAATGAAAATTGCCCTTGCACTTATAAAGTACATTGCACTAAAATGCATGTGTCAGGTGCACTTACTGTAGAACTTAGGAGCACTATCTCCTTTCCATTGGCACAGAAGGTCAAGGTGGTGTCTCTTGACTTCCCTCTATTGCTGTCTGCAATGATCACCAGAATGGATGAGGCCATTTACAGCAGTGCCACCTCTGGTAAGGCAGTATCTACAACAGCAGCATCATCACCACACACACACACACACACACACACACACACACACACACACACACACACACACACACACACACACACACACACACACACACACACACACACACACACACACACACACACACACACACGACACACACACACATACACACACACACACACACGACACACACACGGCACACAACATCCATTCTGGTACCTGACAAACTAGCCCTCTCCTTGATGACATCAGTATTGTTATCAGAGTGCTCTGTGTTTGAAACACAGTGTGGGCAGCCATGTATAGTATAGTATAGAATAGCATGGTATTAGTACCAAATACATCATTATTAAACTTTGTGATATCTAATCTCGTCCATAGATGTGAACCAGACACTGCCTTTTAGCCAGTGCTCCAGTATGCTATACCCACATCTGCATCTCATGGTCATCCTCTGCAGCCAGGTCCTCTATAAACTCCTTCATCTGCAAACTTTGTGCTTGATACTCAGAAAAGTTTGTGTAAAAAGAAAACAAGAATCAGACCAGAGCCTGACAGGACACCACTTGTGTGGGACACAAGGTCTGAGGTAGGCTTTGAGTCTGACTCTGCGCCAGTCTGTTCTGTCACTCAGTTGTTTTCTCCATCTTGTGATGTATGGGTTTACATTTATTTGATAAGTTTTTGCTGATGAGTTTTCAATGATACCCTGGGGTATTGCCATGTAGGCCTTCGCCAGGTCGGTAGGCTCTTCAATGGACCTTCCCCATCAATCAATGGCCCTTGGTACTGTTTCAAAAGTCAGCCAAGTTTAAAAGGCATGATCTGCAAACTGGGTTGCCCAAAGTCTGCAAATCCTATATGTCTTTATTTTTGAGATCCATTATGAGATCCTCCATGGCTTTGCAGATAAGGCTTGTCAAGCAAGCTAATGGGCGGCTGTAATGGGGGGGTGGGAGGCACTTCTTTGTGAAGTTTAATTCTGAGCTCGTGAGCAGCCAGGGACACCATCACATCCCAGGTCCATGGATGCTGTGTTTTTTGGAGAGAGCAGTTCTCACCTGGGCGTTAGAGATGTTGGGGGGCTACAATTGTTTGGTAAAGATATGAAGTTTGCCTGTGTCCTGTCATGTTGGCAATGTCTGTAGGATCAGTAATCTTCACATCATTTTGAACTAATTCTGAGCATATCTGGGAGTTTCCTCCCAGGTTTCTAACATAGCTAAAGAAGGCCTCACCACACCAGACACATCCTTCATTTTGGATTCCAGCACATCCGGCTTCCCAATGGCAATCATGCCTATCAACACAATAGTACTGACCTTGTACCATCCCCACTATTAAGTTCCCTCCTTATGTAGATAAATCAAATAACCATTATAAAATCTCCCCTTTATGGGTGTCAAGTGAATAAGTGTTCATATAAAATATGCATATGCCTCATCTGTAGTCTGTGAACTAAAATGTCAGTGTGAATTTATACATAAACCGTAAAATAACGCTGAATGTGCTATAGCATGCTGTAAACACTCTAGTGTACCTTACATAGTGATCATGCATACCTCACTGTTATATTGTAAATTTTAAATGTTAGCCCTTGTTATATGCCAGTGAAAATCTATGTAACGTGGAAGTTATATTTTCCTGGGTTTTGCTAAAAAGGGACTTTGCCCAATTGGATTTTCCTGGCAATCGAAGTCAAATAAATAAATAAATACATAAATAAATAAATCCTATACTGTATTTCTTTGTGTGTGTGTGTGTGTGTGTGTGTGTGTGTGTGTGTGTGTGTGTGTGTGTGTGTGTGTGTGTGTGTGTGTTTGTGTATACCAAATTGTTATGCAACATTGCAACACACACACTGGATACATATCTCTCAATTTCTTAACACAAGAAATCTGGACACAGCCTAAAATAATGGAGGGGGTCAAAAGCCCAAAAAGAGGGACACATTTTAAATATTGCTCTTATGAACGTAGAAAGTTGCTAAAATAACTTTGTGTTAGCATGCATCTTCTTTAGGAAGTGAAGTCTGAAACTCAAAATGTATGTTGTTATTTAATGACTTCAGTCCTCAGTGATTTGTCAGAAAACCACAAATTTTATGAAGAACGGACAAAAATATGAGGCAAAAATCTGGGCAGTCTGTGAAAATCTGGACAATTGAGAGGTATGACTGGACATTTTGCTTTATATTTCTAAATCATACTACAGGTGCCACCAGAGACATCTAAACAGCAGAAGTAGGCATTTGACAATGTTTTGGGTCTGGGACAGGGCAGTATTGTATAAATTCTATGCGATAGACTGCAGACTGCTTATCAGTGTCATTAGCCAAGGCTCCAGGCCATATCTAACATCATCAGTAAGAGATCCCTGGGGGAAATCATATTGCACAAATCAGTGATATGTCTGACATGTACCAAATATGGGAATCATGGACACTACCAGGGTGGCATCCTAACACATTGTATATTACAACCTCTGCATTGCAGACTTCCTGGCAGTTGATGGAATGGAATTACTTAAAGGTGATGTACTGCAGTCCCTGTGCCTCGGGTAGGGCTTTGGTAGCAATGTGAGTGCAGTCATTGGCTCCCAGTAACTCAGGGAAATGGACTATGTCACAGAACACCCACATGATGTGGTTTCTCTCCTGTGTGTTACGTGGAAACCATACATGCTCTTCCATATCCTGTAGCATGGTACTGAGAAACGAAGGTGGTTTCTGTAAGACAGATGCTTGAGATATACCCACTGTGTCCTCTGTTCATAACTGGAAGGTTCCTATAGCCCAGATTTTCTTCCACTTGCCTACGATGTGCCTCTGAGCAAGTCACTTAACTAGGCAGTCCTCTAGGACAATTGGGGAAGTTAATGCTCCTCAGTGGTCTCCTGGATGACATGCCTAGTAAGTACCTATGAACTTAATATTACACATATATTAGTGTCCACAGGAATGGATATTCGATGCATCCTGCAAGCCATCATGTGAGGGTGACACATGTGGACCAGATCCTGCATGTTGTTTCTATTGATAGAGCTGCAGTTCATGATTTCTGTGTGGTGGACGGGATGAAATATCATCTGATGAACTGTGTTTGAAAACATTAACATAAATAATAAAGTGCTGTTTTAGTGCACAGCATGATGAACTACTTTTCATAGGATCACACGATCATAGGAGGTTACTAGGCTAATGGCCCCAGGGCCCTTACAAGCCTGGTCTATATTACATTTGTCGAAAGCTGATTTCAGCGAACGCTCACATGAGCGAAAATGCTGGAAATCAAACTTCTAATTGTGGGGGCTGCACCCCCCACACCTCCCGCTAACTATATATTCCAACTCTGAGATCGCACTACAGTGAGGAAAGGGCAAATATCCCACTTCTCACTGTACCACGACCCCACAAACACCCTTTCAATTACCAGTGTTTTCACTCGTGAGCATTCGCTGAAATCAACTTTCAATAATGTAATATAGACACTACAAGCCTAGCCAAGTTCAACCCATGTTCCCAAGGGTGTCTGGTTCAAGCAGACACTAAAAACAGCATCTATTGCCCTTGTCAAAGATGGACACAGTTGAAACCCCCAGGGTGAATTTCTGGTTAAATATCCAATCATCCAAATTACGATTAAATAGGGCCAGTGAGGGGCTTTGTTTAACATGAATAGGAAGCTTGTTCCAAAGGTGGGGCGACCTCTGTGTGATAAATCGGTCTCTCCAGCAAGTTCTGTTGATGTCACATACCAGGTTAAGGCCCTTTGAGTGAGTGACCTGTGTGCCATTTGACTTGCGAATGTGCAGCATTTCCATTAAAGCTGGGTCAGAGATTGTTCTATATACAAGGCACAAGTCGCCTCTGAGCAGTCTGTATGACACAGAGTAAAGTGACAGTGATTTCAGTCTGTCCACATAAGACAGATCTTGAACACCCTGAATTTTCTTTGTAAGGAACCTTTGAGGTCTCTCCAATTACTGCAGGTGTTTAGAAAGGAACATACCAAAGGGAGCTTTGTACTCTATTATTGACCTGATGAGGAAAGAGTTCAAATTAGTTATAGTATGGCTCTTCTTTTTGGTACTGGGTGAAATGTTATGTCCAGTTGGAGACATACGTGAAGTGGCAACTGATGACACTCACTTTCCATGGCTACTGGCTGTGAGGATGGTATTGAACATGTATGATTGTGTTAAATGTGATGCCACCCCTATTATGATATTATAATCTGTCTCTGTTCACTACTTTTTATAGTGAACAGCTACACAGGTGGTCATGATTCATCTTGCAGTTTTTATATGTTTCTGAATCTTTCTGACGTGCTGTTCACCCTCATTTCCATTCACTGTAATCCGCATTATAATACTGTTGCTTATTTCCAGCTGATTATATGTTCATTTGCATGGTATGCTGTCCACTGTATTTTGCAGGCTAGTGCAAGTGTGAAGTGTCACTAATATTGCCCCCCCCCCTGTGCACTACCATTCATTGTGTAATTTCACACTATGATACCCCCCCCCCCATTCTCCTCCATGGGTTGTTTGGTTTTTAAGGCTGCACCCACCTCTATCCAGTGCTCATAAAATATCTCATACTCAAGTGATCTTCCAGTAATCTATGGAAACAGGCTTCAGTATTGTTTTGTTTGTTCTCAGACCATATAAGCCTGAAAATTCCAGAAATTGTTTACTGTGTTTGTAGTGTTTTAATTCAAAATGCAGTTTATAACATGACATGATCACAGGACCCGGTTTCTATCTATTCATGATATTTTCTTGTATAGTTTAAGAAAGTCACTCCTAAGTGCGTAGATACCTTTGTGATGCATATTTGTAGAGGGTCCCAAAATATGCAAGTCATTCTGGCTGATAGTTTTCATAAATATATGCTCGTTATTTATAATAATATTCATAATAATGCTCGTTATTTTCAACTCTGCCTTTCTTCATTTTTTTTTAGCTTCGGTGCTCTCATCATAATTAAAATCCTTACAGCAAATGAAGTTATTCCATACAATACACCGTGTTAAAGATTTCAGAAATCTACTCTTGCTGCTGATGTTAACAAGGGTATAGATTGTTAAAATCCTCCATTTATTTCTATTTTTCTGAATATCTATACATAAGGCTCTACCAAAGTCCATTCCCCCAAGCATTTTCATGTATCATCTCACCAAGAGATCTTCCACGGTAAATAAGCCTCAAGACTGTTTTTCCAGAATATTGAATTTTGCAACATCTCATAATAAAATAGGGCTGCTCTTCATTGTGTTCAACCACTTCACTGTAGCCATAATCTCTTCTTAAAGTATGTTTGTCTAGTATCCTGTTGTTTATACTTCCCTTTTTTGTTTACCACTTTCATCAGTGACATATTCTTTATCAGATCCACTCCCCAAAACTACCTTTAGAATCCTCATCCAGGGCTGAACATTATTTGGTATTTCAAACTCTATAAAGTAGTTTCTAAACTACTATCCCATTTTTTGTCAGACTTGCACTATATTTTTGTCCTCCACATGTCCTGATATTATTTCTCTTTCTGCAACTATATTACCCCTTCAGCAGTCCTTTCCAAAATCATCTTCAGACCAGCATCTTTTACAATTTTTTTCACAAGTTTCTTTGGTATGTCCCACTTGCTCACAGTTAAAACAGGACTGCAGCAGATGGCTGGGCTTAGCATGTCTCATCCATCCACAAATGAAACTTATTTTGCCTGGTCAACTTACCTAAGAACACATCCACTACCCTTTGTATGTATTTACATTTCAGTAAAACATACATCTGTACCTTTGCCATTCCTAGTCCATAGATCAACTGTGCCCCTCAGATGAGCAAAGTTAAAAACAGCAGTACATAATTTACTCTGTTCATTTATAATGTCATGATCTTTCTAATAAAGATTCCTAGGGAAAAATGTACTTTACATTTCATATTAAAATGTCTGCCATACAGTGTAAATGTGTTTCAAGGCACCCTGCTTTTTTTCAAATTCTGTGCAAATTTGAATAACATTCTCATGATTTTTCAAACAAATATAAACAGGTTCATTTTGGGAAGTATATTAGATCTCCAACCTGCTGTATTTGTTTTCCAGCAGGTAAAATCATCTGTTCCCAGAAGTAATGATCTAGGGGGCCAGAAGTCTCTCATTTAGTTAGAATATCAACCAAACATCTCTCATCTAATGTTAAGCCACTTCTGAATTCTACATGTAAGTCACAAGCTCCTGTAGACTAAATATCCTTTGGAAATATCTTTGATTTCCAGAGATTGTTTATACACTTACTGGTGTCTTTAATCTTATAAGATATGAAATTTGCATTTTCCACTGAATATTGAAATGAAATTAAAGTTATAAGATCATTTTGAGCAATTAAGGTATCAGAACCTTCCTTTAAATCATTATTTTCAACAGTTTTCTCACAATTATGCCCCATAAAGTCTCATCATTTGTAGTAGAGCCATCAGATTCCATTACATCCACTTCTAAACCCTTTGTAGTGGATAAGCCTCTCTCCTGCAAATTTGTATTAGCACTACATTCTTTTCTACTGTAACTTCGCTGGCTACGGTGTTGGACTCCACACTAATGATGAAGTGAAGTGAAAGCTTTGTTTGTTGCTAAGCAGGAGTGATTTTATTAAAATATAATTTTATAAAAAAAATAAACGTTTTACAATTTCAATCCCTGCATTACATATATATCACAATAATGTCCTCAAATCATCATTAATATCATCTAATTTTCCAAACATATTCACTAATCATAAGTGCCATTACTTTTTGTTCACTTTGATTATTGATCCACTTCTTATTATATAATACCCCTCTACACCTCCTTGAATGCATACCCCATAGCACTCACATCATTTTATCCACGAGGAAAACTTCAGTAACAGATAAATTGTGATTACATACGTATAGCAGGCCTGCAGTACTTAATTGTTCTATAACATACTCATTTCATACTTGAACTACCTTTCAAAAAAGTTTTTGAATCCCTTACCTTCTGAGAGGAATGATGACCTGTTTCTTCCCTTTACAATATTCATATAGATACAAACATTCCCCTTTTGCTTCAACTGATTTCTATCTTAAAAGCCATCATCTCAACAAGAACGCACACACACAGGATTCCTCACCCAAGTTGAATTTTATTTGCAACGATCCCCTTCTTGTAATATTCTTATAAAATAATTTAACTGGGAGAATAATGGTATTTTTCATAATTACTCCATGCCACTTATTAATTCTAGAGTAACCTTCATTTCTTGTTTCCATATCCTACCTTTCTTCTGGTATTCTTACAATATGTCTTCTTTTCTACCACTCTCTGATTTAAGTCCACCTAAGTCATCAATAAAATCTTCATCATTTCTTTTTAACAATCTCTGGAAGAACCTAGATTATTCTCTATATACTGGATTTCAGTCCTTAAATGTAAGGCCTCAAAAAATACAACTGGGTGTCATACATTTAACCCTGTTTCATTTTCTGCTATATGTGGTATGCCCCCATGATGTCCATACTATGGAGAAAACAGTCTTGTTAGCTTTGTTTCCATACTTTGTAGGCATGGATAGACTAGCACAGAATAACTTAGTTTCTCCAATAACTACTGATTTAATCAAATACTTTTTTGTTTTAATATGACATAGCATGCCTTCCCCCAAGTGTATGTATTTATTCTTAACAATATTTAATGTTTTACTACACCTTCCCCAAACTATGTTCCATGAATCAAATTCAGCTTCCAGTATCTCCATATCTTCACATAACTTGCATTTCATTTATGAAAAGCATTTCCCCTGGTTTGACCATAACTCTACATTTGCTAGAACATTGGAGCTTTTCTCCCCGGGCCTCCGCTGAAAATGGACATGCATTCAGTCGGACTATCCCTGTCAACAAATGTAAAATAAAATTAAAAAATAAATAAATAAAATTATACTTGCTTTAGATAAGTGTGTAGTAGTTGTGTAAGTCAGACTGATGACTGCTTAACTTAATCATAATAGCAGGCTTAGCCATTCTCCTCCAGAGATAGCCTTAGTATGCAGCAGTTATAGCTGCTCTGCTGATTGTGTGCACCTGAGATGTCTAATTGTGGTAAAATGATAATTATGAACAAAACAGTACATTTCAGCTTTGTGTCACACAAATACATAGTAGCCCAGGTACACAAAGGCACACTTGTCCTGCAAAACCAGGCTGGTTAAACAGATCAAACAACAAGCAAGTAAGTTACTTTCATCTACAGAAAATTTCCATACCTACCTATCAGATACATTTTGCTGTGTACATCTCATCTGACTGTAATAAAAAATAAAACTTCTTAACGTGTTAGAGTAAGAGCCAGGACAAAGCTAAAAAACAAGAGACAGATACCCAGGTTCAGGGACCAATTTAAAGTATTGGTGTTATATACTTAGAACGTTGTTGGAATAGAAGTTTTTGCATTGACATGAATTTTCTGAAGAGCACAAAGTTTGAATCTCAAATGTTTATCATTATCGAGTAACTGTGATTCATGGTGATTTTCCAGAAAATTGCAAATTTATGAAAAAAAAAAACTAAAATATGATGCAAAAATCTGGACAGTCTGCAAACACAGGGATACTTAGCTGTTTATTTTCAACTTTGTTTCACATAAACAGTAGACAACCAACACATATTTCAACTAAGTGACATATACACAATACTCCTTCAGTGTGAAACCAATAAAGCAAATGACAAGAGCATAAGATACTTTCATCCACGAATAGCACCTACCTATATCCAGATGTTGTGTACACTTCATCTGACTGTGATAAAAAGTACCTTTCAATCTGTTTCCACAAGAATTACTAATTAAAATTAAGCCAAAAAATGAAATAGGGAAAAAGCCCAGAGTCAGAAAGGTACTTTAAATATTATTCTTTTATATGTAGAAGGTTAGTAGAATAACATTTTTTTTTGCATTGGCATACATTTTTAAAGGATATGAAGTGTGAAACTGAAATGTTTGCCACCATTTAATGACTGCAGTCCTCAATGACTTCCCAGAAAACCACCAATTTTATGAGGAACAGACATTCTGTGAAATCAGGGACAGTTTAAATTTGGTTTTACAATAGCAGTATTCAAAGGGTAAGTATTCCATTGGATTTCTGTGGTTTCTTTTTACCTCTGTTTTTGTTCGCATTTTCATTTTTTATTGATTTAATATATACAATATATACACAGAAAGGAATAAATTCATTATTGCATACTATTACACAGTGTCAGAAATACATTAAACCATCAGAGTAATCCAGTGTAGTTCACAAATCAAATATACTGGTATTTCAACTGTCTTAATATGATTTTCAGACCTTATTCTAATCACTTCTTTTTCAGTTTTACATAACATTATTGTTAAATTTAGAAATTCCTTGAATGAAGGAACTGTGTTTGTTTTCCATTTTTTTGTAATGCATTTCTAGCTACTGGAAGGAGACACCAAAACATTTTTTGTTGTTTAGCTTTTACAAACAATGGAAGTGGAACATTCATTAATATTGCTGATCTAGTTAAAGAAGAATTATCAGACCATAATCATTTAAAAAAATACTTCTCTCTTAACAATAAACATTTAATTTCTCGTAGTGTATAAACACGTGCCCAATCAGCTTCTACATTCTTATTGCATTTCCAGCAAATTGAAGAAGTCACTTTACTAAATTTGGAAATTTTATAAGCAGTAACAAACAGTCTGTGCATATATTTTCATAAAATAACTTCCCTTTTTTTATTTTCTCCAAGTCTTTTGGGTTTCCAATACCATGGCGGAATGGACCCCATTCCAAAGTCAAAGTACAGTTAAAGATCATGAAATTAGTATTGTTTCAATCTTTGATGTCATCCAGAAGTGCTCTTTACAGCACCCACAATGTGCCCAGTAATGACTCCTGCAATTCGTATGGAGTTACATGTATTGGTAACATATCTAAATACGATTTCAGATTCTTTTTTTACAAAACACGTTGCTTCTACTACTATTGTCACTGCCTGGATATCCTTCTTCCACATTGCTCTCATTTCTGCCTGCAAAGCCTGATATGTTATGACTTTGTGTCACTCTGTATGCAAGACACTGTAGTCACTGGGTGTGGGACCACTATATCCATTTTTCTAGTATCTATCTTTTGAACTGTTGGTAATGGATGATTCCCATGTGATATAGACTTCATCATTTTCTATGATGCTTTGTGACTCATGTTTCCAGTGTTTTTCAGCCACTTCAATACCATAATGTTTGCATAATCCCCAGTGCAACAGTCTTGCCACATTATTATGTCTTTCAGTATACAGTCTTTCTGCCTTTAGTATGCCAACCAGCAATGAGGGATGCAACTGTTTCCAATTTGGTTTTACAAAACCTACATTTGTCTGTTTCTCCCACATGTTCAATGGTCTTTATAAACCAATGTGTACGTAGCCCACTTTCTTGGGCTGCCAATATTAACCTTTTATCTCTTGGTTTGAACTCATCTCTCCTTAACTTTTCCTGTGTTTGATCTTGATCAACATGAGGTTCTTCCAGAAGTTTTCTATACTTGCAGCTAACTATATTTATGCATTTACATGTTCATTTACATGAACTTTCCAGTACAGACTTGAAGATGTTTGACTAACTGAGTTAAGTAGCAGACTTTTATTTTTTTCATCAATCAAGTCATTTAATCCACTACTATCTAAAAAATTCCAAAACTTTGCATCAAAGTTATTATTTATAATTAACTTACATAACTAGAATAAATGTAATTTGTAGCTTAATTTACCTTCAATAATAGCAACTGTATATTCATACAATGGGGGAATAGTGTTTTGCCCCTTTTCACTCATACTACCTATAAATTCATCTAATTTCTTTCTAATATTAGTTGACTAACAAATTCATCCAAATTATAATCTTTCATTAAATGTTCTAATGACTTAACATTCCCTTTTTCAAAGCAATCATGCCATAATACTAATCACTTCAGTTTTAATATAGTAATTTCAACCATGCTCTGAGTTTCCACAGAATTAGAGGTCTGTGTGATAGGAACGTATAAAAATTTCCATTTTAAAATTAATGGGATTTTATAACATATTTGTTAACTGTTTTAGGAGTGATTTCATATATTAACAGTCTAAGGACTGAAATGAATTTCCTTCCAAAGTATGTTTTATTAACCAAGTGAAGGGATTGTTATATACTTCTGATTTATCATATTTGATAAACCTATATGAATTTCACATTGTCTGTTCCTGAATGGTTTTCTGTTGACCAGTATAAGTTGAGTCTAGCCAGAGAATAATAGAGTTAAAAGTTGTAGCAATGGAGTAAGATTCTATACCAGGAAAGCTAAAACCACCATACTCCCAAAGTCTAACATGGTTTTTATAGGCAATTCTTGGCTTTTGGGGATACCATAAGAATGAAGTTAATATTTTTTCCATTTTCTTTAATATTTTTATCACATATTAAGGCAAGTGATTATAATATATAAATAATCTTAGGTAATATAATCATTTTAATAATAGCTAACCAATAAAAAGAACACTCATTCCATTTTTAATAAGGAGTAGCACTTCTTCAGTGATTTTTTTCAGAAGTATGATTAATAATCTTCCTCACCTCTTGATCAAATTTTACTCCTAAATATTTTAATTCTTTCCCTTCCCAATTATATTTATATTTATCTTTTAACTTACTACCAAGTAGTTGATTCATCACTATGGTTTCAGGTTTATTATAATTAAATTTCAATAAGAATACTTCTTTAAAACTTTCCAATTTCTTCATCTATTTATTCATATCTGCTATAGTTAATAAAACATCATTTGCAAAAAGCAGTATTTTAGATTGAAAATTATTACTAATTGCAAAACCATCAATTTTATCATTGTTTCTTATACTATTAGCTAAGATTTCAATGACTAATGCAAATAATAAAGGATACAAGGGACATCCTTGTTTTGTACCTTTGATTAAGGTAAATCAATGTGAAATGTATGATCCAATTTTAATATATGCTTTAGAATCCTTATACAGATTCTTACTATTCCAATAAATTGTTCCGAAAATGCAGATGCTTCTAAAGTTTTAAATAAATAGCTCCAACCCACAGAATCAAAAGCTGCTTCAATATGTAAACTTATTAGAGCCAATTATTTTATTAAATTCATCTGCTAAATACAAAATTATTACCATTTTGATATTATTACAAGTTAATCTATTAACTATAAATCCTGTTTGGTCTTTATTAATTTATTAATTAATGTATTTACTATATCACTTAATCTTATGGCATAATGATTTATGTCTTCGCCTCCCATTCACAAGGAAGAAAGTTCAGTCCTGATCTCTGGCCAGTGCCTGTTTGGAGTTTGCATGTTCTCCCTGTATCTCTGTGGGGGTTCCTCATACATCTGAATAACATGCTGAGTGGTTCCACTTCAGACTCACCAATGAATGAAGTTGTGGGCAGCAGCACATACCCTACATGATGCCCTATAGGGGAAGAGTTGTATAGAGCATGTACTGTGGTGCATGGTATCCTCAAGATAGGAGAACATGGATCACAGATTGCATGTTATGGCAGGGCTATAGCCACTCAACAGTGTAAAATATGGCTCTAGATGATTTAGTTATGCTGACTATTGTCACAAAATGGGTATGGGTATTTGCAGGTGATAAGTGAGTTGAGGACCTGACCTACTGTTTGTTGCATTATATAATATCTGCACTTAAAGTTACATTTAGTCAAAAATTGGTCAAAAGTTTGTTTGTTTGTTTGTTTGTTTAATTTAACTGTTGAGGCTGCCCACTAAAGTGTGCTAGCCTGTGTAACTGATTTATTACTGTTTCTGCATTTTCTTTGTGTTTTCTATCTAGAAACAAAAAAAAAAAAAATAATAATAATCCTTGTTTTCCTGCCTCTCCTCGACTAGTTTAGACCAGTTTACAGGCTTTGCTGTATTCTGGGCTGTGGTGTAGTTCCTGTGTTGTCCATTACCTTACTTGGATAGAAGGAAGTTTCATTGCTCACCACTGGGAGTGGGGAGCCTTGAGCAGCCTACCTGTCCCTGAAGGAGTGACCTCAGCACAAGAGCTGTAGTAATTGGTTGTTTTGGACCATTTCTAGCTCTTTTGAAGTTCCCTGTTTAAAATCCACCTCTGGGCGTTTTTTTCTGGCTATACTACTCAGACAAGCTCCTTGTGGTCCTGCAGAGTGGTCCTAGCTACAGAGAACTCAGAAAAGCGACTACTTTCTTGATTTAAGTATCTTTGCTGTTTTTTTACTTGAAATACCTTCTCTAGCTTACCTTAAACAAGCTTAAACTGTTTTGTTAGCTGTTTGTTGCATTATATAATATCTGCACTTAAAGTTACATTTAGTCGAAAATTGGTCGAAAGTTTGTTTGTTTGTTTGTTTAATTTAACTGTTGAGGCTGCCCACTAAAGTGTGCTAGCCTGTGTAACTGATTTATTACTGTTTCTGATTTTTCTGTGTGTTTTCTATCTAAAAACAAAAAAATAATCCTTGTTTTCCTGCATCTCCTCGACTAGTTTAGACCAGTTTACAGGTTTTGTTGTATTCTGGACTGTGGTGTAGTTCCTGTGTTGTCCATTACCTTACCTGAATAGAAGGAAGTTTCTTTGCTCACCAGTGGGAGTGGGAAGCCTTGAGCAGCCTACCTGTCCCTGAGGGAGTGACCTCAGCACAAGAGCTGTAGTAATTGGTTGTTTTGGACCATTTCTAGCTCTTAAACTTCTTCTGGCTCCGCCAAGTCTGCTCTTCAAATTTTCCCTTAAGGAAGCTCTACTGTTAGTATAATCAGACTACTTGCTATATTATAAGCCTAGCACTTGTTCTCAAAACCTCTATTCTAAGTAAGCACTCTCATACTAAGTAAGCACTACATCCACCTACCACTCCTGTGAATATCCACTTCCCTTAAAGGCACAGCAATCCCTTATACTATTCTAGCATGTCGAGTGGCAGATTACTGGCAACCTCTCCAGTTCAGCTGGTTAATCTGGGAATCTTGAGACAATGCTACAATTGTCTCATGTACACAGACAACCCTCTCCTCCTCCCAACAAACACAAATACATGTGAGAGATGCAACTATATAGCCAAACTGGAGGCTGAGCTCTCTCAACTCAGGGCTGGCATGACCAGACAGGAGGAGATGGTAACCACACACACAACAAACCCAGTCCCACATAGACCTACCACAACTGCAAACCAAACACATAAAAACACAGAGACATACTCAGAGGCTCTAATAAAAAACTTACCAAAACAACAAAGGCTCCCAAAGCAGACATCCAAAAATCCACCACCTCAAAACAAAACACATGCAACACATACTTCAATAAATCAGTGTGTCAAACAATCACAGCCCTTAAGGCCAAACACCATGCCTGATACACTAGTAATAGGTGACTCTATAGTCAGACACACTGATGTCCCGCTTACCAGGCTGAACAAGGAGAGGGTGACTGTGAGTTGCCTATCGGGAGGAGCTAGGATCCACCACATAACACACGCACTCAGGTCACTCCAAAGCAAGTACAAATATGACTCCGTCATTGTCCATGCTGGCGTGAATGACCTGAGACGTACCTCCCTGGACTACATGAAAAGAGACATCGAGGAGCTCTCTGATTATGTAGCCCAGGCTGGTATGAACCTGACCCTGAGCAGCATCTTGCCCTCACCAAGAATGATGCCACAATACAAAGACAAGATGATCAACTTTAATAATTGGCTCAAGTACTGGTGTCATTCTAAGGGGATCCAATGTCTGTCTGCTTAGGATGACATGTTGGGCAAGCCACGCTGCTTCACAAGGGACGGCTTGCACCTGTCACCACTGGGCTTCTGGATATTAGCCAAGGCTCTTGCCACCCCCATAGTGCCTATTTTAGGCAAAGCTCAAAAGACAAACCCACCTCCTTAGAAAACAAAAATGGAAAAAAACTAAGGGTAATGCTGCTCAACGCCAGAAGTCTAAATCTCAAGATGCAGGCACTCGATGCACTCCTCAGTATGGAGAACATCGACGTCTGTGCAGTAACTGAAACCTGGTTCAAGGCTCCTGTGAGCACCCCAGCACTACCAGGCTATACCTTGTATCATGCTTTTCGGCCCCAAAACCCGGGCCGAACCACAAAGGGAGGGGGAGTGTCCATATTCATCAAGGACACCCACACCTCCAGGTTAGTAGCAACACATGAAGCATCGGAGACCATACAGGTGCAACTAACCATAGGCAAAACTGCTATACAACTGGTAGCATGTTACAGACCACCCTCCCAATCTCAGGAACCCCACTCAGCCTTCCTGAAGACATTGGAGGATATGAATGTATCACAAAATTTTATTTTATTTTTTTTTATTTTATTTTTTTTTTATTTGTTGGAATGTGGGACGACTAGGACTTTTTTTCAGAGAGAGTTTTCAGAGGAGAGGGCCGGGAGAAATTCATGTCTTTGATGGGTGGGAGGTGGGAGAGAAGGGAGAAACCGGAGAAAACCCAAGAACACAGAAGACATGCCACACCACAGAAGGCACCCCAGCCGAGAATCGAACCGGAGAACCTCTTGCTGTGAGGTGGCAATGTTAACCACTGCACCACTGTGCCGCCCATATACCGCCCAAATACCATCATACTGGGAGACTTCAACTACTCTAACATTGATTGGGTACATTATTCTAGCCCTAACACCCTAGCCCAAAGGTTCCTGGAATTCATAAATTCAAATGCACTGGAACAACTAGTCACCTCTCCCACTAGGGGAGATAATATACTAGACCTGATCATCACAAACATGGAGACAAAATGCTCCAAACCAGAAGTATACCCCTCACTAGTGAGATCTGACCACAAACTAATCACCCTGGATATACATATCCCACCTCCACCCCCAGCACAAAAGACCACAGTGAAAAACTTCTCAAAAGCTGACTTCACTCTTCTTAAGACTGAGATGGAATCCTTTAAGCCCACTGGGCCAGTAGAAACCACATCCTACAATGCTGAATCCTTCACAAATGCTTTCTATGGACATCTCCAAGAATGCATGGATCATGCAATCCCAAATAAATCCAAGACCCTCTCCACCAAAGGCAAGTGCCCTGTCTGGTGGACCTCAGCCATTAACAAATTGTATAACAAAAGAAGGAAGCTACTGCATGACAGAGCAAAGTCCCATAAAGGGAAGACATCTCTGATCAACACTAGCAGAAAACTACGTTCTCTCATAAAAACATCCAAGGCCAACTTTGACAGAAAAATCGCTAAGGACACTAAAGATAACCACAAAGCCTTCTTCAGCTATGTTAGAAACCTGGGCGGAAACCCTCAGATATGCTCAGAGTTAGTTCACAATGACAAAAAATACACTGAACCCACAGACATTGCCAACATTCTGGCAGACAGGTTCAGTGCAAATTTCTCCCCTCCCTCACCCCCAAAAGAAGAAATACTTATCCCTGCTGAATGTAATCTTCCTGTCATCTCAGATGCCCAGGTGAGAGCCACCCTCAGCAAAGCTAAAAACACAGCATCAATGGGACCTGACGGTATCCCGGGTTGCGTGCTACGTGAACTCCAAGAGGAGCTAAACCCACACATAAAAAGGCTATTTAACCTTAGCCTTACTACAGGATATGTACCTGAACACTGGCGTACAGCAACAGTGGTCCCACTCCACAAAGGGGGTACCTCTACAGACCCTGGGAACTACCGCCCCATAAGCTTAACCAGCCTGGTCTGCAAAGCTTTGGAAAGAATCATTATGGAACTCATAAACAGAGACATAGGAGACCTACAGACACTTGACCCCACCCAGTTCGGCTTTGTAAAGGGCAGATCTTGCCTTTTGAACCTGGTTGACTTTTTTGAAACAGTCACTAGAGCCATTGATGAGGGCAAAGCAGTCCATACAGCCTACCTGGACTTGGCTAAGGCCTTCAACACAACATCCCACTCAGGCATCATAGATAAGCTCAACAGCTTAAATGTAAACCCTTATGGCACTAGACGGGTTGCAAACTGGCTAAAGGACAGAACCCATAAAGTCAAAATCGCTGGAACCATGTCAGACTCAAAGCCAGTCACAAGTGGTGTCCCACAGGGATCTGTCCTGGGACCCCTCTTGTTCGGCATTTATTTCTCAGATGTTAAAGCAAACATGGGAGGGTTGTGGCTGACAAAGTTCGCAGATGACTGCAAACTAGGCACCATAGTCGATACACCAGCTGACACATACATCCAACAAAAAGGCCTCACAGAAACGGACAACTGGTGCTGGAGTCATGGCCTTAAACTAAATGCCAAAAAAATGTATAGTCATCCCCTTTGAGAAAAACAAAGTACCCACAAATTATCACATAGACAGTAACCCACTGAGTATGGAAAAAGTAATCAGAGACCTAGGGACCCAAGTCGACAGTGACCTCTCATTTGACACCCACATTGCCAAAGTGGTTAGAAAGACATTCTACCTTGCACACCTTATCATGAAGGGATTTACATCCAGATCCAAGGATATCATTGTACCCCTATACTCCTCCCTCATCAGACCCATGATTGAGTAGAATGCCCCATTTGGTATGTACCTCACCCGGCACTTGCAGCAGCTGGAGAGACCACAAAAGTACCTCACCAAGAGGATCAAGGGTCTCCAACATATGTCTTATTCTGCCAGACTAAAGAAACTCCAGCTCTATTCAGTAGCATACCGCCTGCTCAGAGGTGATCTGTGCCTGACGTACAAGGCCATGTCCAATCAGGAACTGATGGACATGCTCCACCTCAAAAAATCCAAATCCATCAGAACCACAAGAGCTAAAGACTTAAACCTTGGCACAAGTATGAATAGGACATGCTGGAGGGATAGATTCATAACCCAGAGGCTTCCCATGCTCTGGAACAGAATCCCAGTTCATGTTAGGCAAAGCCCCTCACTGACTCTCTTCAAGAGAAATCTTGATGAGTGGATGGGAGATTGTAAGTTTACCCCAGGGGTCACCTCTGTGTCACTACTAGACAGGGGCACAGTAAACTAATTCTATTATATAAGGGGACCTTCAGTGTGTCACTACTAGACAGAGGCACAGTATTCTAAATCTAGTCTGTACATTTTTGTACCATTTCATGGGGTGGTGAAAGCCACATTACTATGGCTAGGCTTACAAATGCCCCAGGGCAGATAGCCTAGTACTAAACTATAAAACTATGAAACTATGAAACTTTGACCTATGCCAGGAACCCATGCTAATTTTGGGAGGGGTGTATATGTCCCTGTTGGCTAGTGTGTGCTCATCAGAAATGCCAGCTGCCCTGGGTCAATAAGCTACTGTTTGGCCAATGTCCAGTTGCCCAGCCTGGATTACATGGGACAGCCCTGTTGAAGTGAAACCTGGACATAAAACCACTCAACCTGCTAAACATAAACTAAGAATTGCTACACTCAGTATAGGTTCACCAGCAGGATTGAGCTTGGAAATGACATGATAGTATGGATGAGTCTGGATATCTCATGTATCCAGGAGACAAGATGGAAGGCAATGCAAGAAAGTCACTTGGCTTGGCATCGAGAGTTTAATACTCAGGAGGAGGACAGGCTAGAAAAGGTGTGGGAATTGTAGTGGAAGAGAGGTTTCAAAAGGCAGTGAGGGATGTCAACTGAATTAGTGACAGACTTATGTCAATCAATTGACAGTATTCATAATCTCAGCCTATACCTCACAGTAGGGTTGTGATATTGAGGACAGGAGTACATTCAGACAGCAGTTGCAGGACATCCTAGACAAAGCAAGACAATAGGAATTGGTGTTGATAATGGGTGACCTGAATACATATATCAGGACAGAGACAACAGGATATAAAGACTGCCAGGATCCATATGGATGGTGCAAAGGGAATAAAGACGGAGAAGTGATTCTAGACTTCTGTGTGGCAAATGGCTTGTTAGTAGTAACACATGGTTCAAAAATAGAGACAGTCAACAGATCACATGCAAACATGACAATATGCAACATGGGTAGATTTCCTCCCAGTAAAGAAAGGGCACTGGGTTAGAATCAGTGATTACAAAGTCATCCCCAGTGAAACAGTTGGTCTACAGCATAAATGACTGGTTGCCTTAATCCACTGCAAGCAGTAGTCAGAGAAGGATCTAAGGGGTCAACAGAGACCAGACTGAAGACCTGAAAGTTGACTGGAGAGAAAACACAACAGTTCAAGGAATTACTCAGGGCTCTAGTACCTCAAGAAGAAGAGGAAACGGGTGGAGTTGAAGAAGAAGAATGGCAGCACCTCAAAACAGCATGTGTGAGGACAACAGAACAGATATGTGGCTGAGTCAGGTATGGAAATAAAGTACATAAAGAAGCTGGTGGTGGAATATGGAGTCCAGAAATTCATCAAAAGAAAGCAGGAGTGCAGGAAAAGTGGGAGATAGAAAAGACAGACCACGCTAGGAAGGAATACTGGTTGGCTAACAAACAGGCCAAGAAAGGAGTTACAACAGCAAAGAACAGGGCGTCAGAGGCACTCCACCAGCTTCTGGAAAGTGACTCAGTAGGTGGCACAAAGAAACTATAGCAGGTTGCAAGGCAAAGACAGGAAGATAAAGAAGATAGTCAGATACCCTTCATATGGGATGCCAGCCATACCTCTCAACTGTACAGATTTTGGCAGAATGTCCAGATTTTTGTCTCATATTTTTGGTCCATTTTTTAATAAAATTCTGATTTTCTGGCAAATTAGTGGCAAATCATTAAACACTGAAGTCAGAAAATAATGACAGACACTTGCGTTTCAGACTTCATACCCTTCGGAAAATTCATGCTACTGCAAAACCTATTATTCGGTCAACTTTCTAAGTTTGTAAGAGCAATATTTAAAAATTGTCCCTGTTTTGGTGCCTTTGTCCCACTTTTATTTAGGGTTTTGTCCAAATTTCTTGCTTTATGAGGTTGAGAAGTATGATGGCAGCAGCAACCTGCTCACCAGTCTATAGAACAGCAAAAGGAGAAGGAAGGAGGACTTCCAGCAGCTTCTGAATGAAAAAACCCACAGAAGCTGTACTGTCCCAAACTCAGCCTATGATGAGACAAGAGGAGCCCACTATAAAACAAGTCAAGACGAGGAGAAACAGCAGCCGGGCTACCACAACAAATATAAAACTTGAATAAGTCACACTGTACAGATAAAAACAATAAAACAGGATAAGTGCTTTCGGAAAGCTTCCTTCTTCAGATCCGTTGAACTCTCTAATACAACATTTTAAAATACTCAGTGTCAACCAATCAGAACTCACATTCATTCATAACAACCCTTCTACTACAACCAATCAAATACTTATATACACTTCAAAGTGTAACTAATAGCAACAATCTATCAGCTTAAAGTCATAGTCTCTGTTTCAAAATTGGCTTCAAAGGGATAATACCATTGAGGCCTGGGGCAATATCAGCTCGTACATCAGTAATCAAATGTATTTCTTTGACTTCCATTGCATTTATTACATCTCTCCCCCTAGATGTAATGTAGAGGATGTCAATCACCATGAACGAGAACTTATGACATCTAAACCTCTGTATGTGTTGAAATAAAGCATTACTTTGAAGTTCATTATGAATAGCACTTACATGTTGTAATATACACAGTTTGAGCATTTGATTAGTCTTACCGACATAAAAGGATGAACTATGGTTACATGTTTATTTATTTTATTTATTTAACATTTGTTGACTGGGAAAGTCTGACTAGGTTCCACAGAGCCTGTTTTCATGTGGCAATATATATCACATTCCTAGTATTGCAGGAGGCATAACCATAATAAGAATAGCATCTATTAGTGACAGGATGTCTAAAATTATTAGAACTATTTATAAACTCACAAGCTTTACATCTTCTACAAGGGTATGTACCAACTCTAGTACTATATAAGTACATACATCCTGTCTCTATTAGTCTACGGCAAAGTAGATCTTTCAAATTGCGATTTTTTTCTATAGGAAAAATGGGGTACATCCCCCACAATATCTTATTGTCCATAGTTAGTAGCTTCCAGTTAGCATGTATGATCTCACACATATGTTTAGAGTCAAATTTATGGGGCAGTCTAACACGTTGAGACCTGTCATGAGAACCATCTGTTTTATTAACCAGAACATATGAAAACCAGGGTCTACCCCTTCCACTTCGAATATCATGAAGTTGTTCAGTAGACTTAGAGATCTCTTTATTCTTATAACCACATTCACGTAAATTAATTGTGTTTTTTTCTGCCTCATGTAAAAACATGGTATCCTTGTTGCAAAGCCTGGAAGTTCTTAAGAATTGATTCTTAATAATATTGGGAAATAAGTGGGGTGGATGCATACTTCCCCATTCCAATAAAGCATTTCTCCAACATGATTTATGATGCAGGGAAGTGTTAATTTTCCTGTTTGAATATACTGTTAATAAGACATCCAAAAACTCTGTATGATCTGAGGATGCATATGTCATAAATTTTAAGAAATCTTTTGTTGATTCCAAATAATCTCCAAAGTAATTTAATTGCTCTTGGTCACCTGCCCATAAAATAAAAACATCATCAACAAAACAGCATACAAGGCTGCTCAAACCCATATGAACAGGATCAGAAGGGAGCATCCAAGGTGCCACCAAAGAATATTCTGGAACACTAGGAAACCAGCACCCAGCCTGTGATCATCCACCCAAATGGAATAACCTACAACCAAACAAACAGAATTATAACCCCCACCCCCACTCCACATTCCTGATGGGAAAGGAAATTATAAAGGTCAAGAACCACCATGAATTCCAGTTAAATTTCCACCCCCCCCAGATTAACTGGGAGATTGACCAAGTACGACCCAACATCCAGTATCGGTAACACAGCTCCTAAAATGCCAATCTCCGGTAGTTAACACCCCAGCAGATCATCATGATATTGGGCTGACCCAACCACCACCCCATGGGCGACAAACCCCAATAACCGAACCCCCCTCAATGGCACTTCACACCACATCTAAACCAAACCAACCACCTGCAAAAGCCACCAATTCTAAAGCGCAAAACCACCAAGAACCAAGCAAACTTCATCACAGCATCACTTAAGCACAAGGTGTCACAAGAAGCCCATGCATAACTCTAACAATCAAAAAAGCCAAAATCCCATCAACAATTCTTATCCCAAAAGAATGCATGGATCAGGTTACAAGAAATAAAACCAAGACTGGAAACTCCAACAGAAAAGGACCAAAGTACAGGAGAGGATATAAAAAAAAAGCTATAATAGAAGGAGGGAAACTAGAAAGAATAAGAGTAAATCATCAGCGCTAGCTGATCCCGGATCACAAATTGAAAGAAACCTGACCAAGAATAAATCCAAGGCTAAAGGCAGAATCTAAAAAAATCAGGAATTCGCTTAAAGATGACCACAAGGCATTGCTTAGCTATGTCAAGAATCATGAGCAATGTTCAACATTGTTTTGTTAGGCCAATAGCCAACACATGGCACACAAGTTCAGTCAATATAGCATCACCCTCTCACCCCAAAAATGGCCCTTAACTATACCAGACAATGTAGTGCCCTGAAATAACTATACCCAGAAGAATACAGTGCCCAATCAAAAAAAGACAAAACATCAATGGAGCCCTTTCCAAAGCAGTCCACATCCTACACAGCTCAAAGATGAACTAACCCCCACACTAAACTCACTGTTTAAAAAGATGCACTAAACAGGGCTAAACACACTGTAGGTCCTGAAGGCCTCTGACAGGCTCAGTGCCCACAGAGTGCCATAAAGGACTCCGGGAACTTGGTCCATAAAGGTGAAGAGCTGAGCGTCTCCTGGAAGCTATGGAGCGTAAGTCTGATTTAGATGGTCTGCAGAAGCCATAAGAACGACTACAGGGGATCCTAAAGGGTTCAACCCTTTGTTAAGGCAAACAGAACTTCCCAACCTAGTCTCGCTCTTTGTGCTAGGCACCAGGTTGCCATACCCAAAAGGAAAGGACTCTTGAGACAGTTACCAAGGCTATCCCTATCCCCTCCAGGTGGTCCACACAGCCACCACCAGACAGGCCTTCAACTAAATTCCTGAAGGTACATAGACACCACTGGATCACGAACATAATCCATGGCGGCAGGACACCAGGAGGGTGGCCTCACTGGGGTCTGACTCTAAACCTCTTACAAGTGGCATTCCCCAGTCCAGGGTCCCCCTCTACCCTCACCTGTATACTTCAGAGGTTCAGAGAGGCACAGACCAGGATGTCTAAAGAGGACTATATTCGTCAAGAAAAGCTATCAGCGCTATGGGGGGGCCTCTCGACTCTCTGCTGACACAGACATCTTCCAAAGTCTGGCTGACACAGAAGCCAAAACCATGGTCTCAAGATAAATGCCAAAATGTGCAAAAAATGCATAGTCATCCCCTTTTGAAAAAAACAACCCCACACCCTTGAAAACAAGGTGGTGGCCCCAAAAATAAGACGAGGTGGGATCCCCAACATGGAAGACGAAAGTACCCTCTCCTTGATAATCAGAGTAACTTTGTGGTTGAAAAATACTTTTCTATCTATGTGGCTCAATCAAAAAGGGTTTGCATCCAATTCGAAAGATGTCATTGGGCCCCTCTAACGCATCACATCAGAGACCCATCATAGACACAAATGCCCATTTGGATGTACGTACGCAAAGGTTGCAGCAAATGGAGACTAAAGAAGTTCCCCTTACCGAGAGGATCACTGGCCTCAAGCAGATGCCCTCTGCAGCTCAACTGAAGAAACCTCAGCAGCTGTACTAACTGAAGAAACTCCTACTGTAACTCCGGTTGCATGACTACATACAAGGCAGCCCCAGCCCCTGAAAGAAACCATATCCCCCCAAGCCACATGGCCACATGGGATCAAAACCTCACCCTCACCACAACAATAAATGGGTGAGGCTGGATATCTGTCCTGTCCCAGAGAGCTCCCATGCTCGGTCCCAGAGACTTTGGCCAGCTCACGACTCCACCTACTCTTCAGCCCTCTTCAATAATGAGTGGATGGAAAAAGAAAGTTGAGTCCCAGGATCACTTCAATTCAATGGCTGGACAGAGGCACAGTACCATGTATGAAGCAGGGGAAAGCCAACACATTCCAGCTAGGCTTATAAATGCCTTTGGGCAGATAGCCTAGTACCTACCTATGAACCTATGAACCTTCGATAAAAACAACCATTTTGTCTCCAGGGGTTTTCTTCACTCAAAACATATCTAAATTCCCACTCTGCTAGAACCAAATTAGCATAACTATTAGCACAGGGTGTTCCCATTGCAACACTCCAGCACTTTAGATATAATTCTTAGCAGATGACATCCGAAGAATGACATTTTTTTCTCCAATAGTGACATCTTGTCATTATAGTGGCATATGTATTCTAAACCAATATCATTCGGAATAACAGTAAATAAACAGGTTATGTCCATTGCAACTAATACAAATCAACTGGAACAGTCTCACTCTGCTTATATTCATAAAATTGCTCCATAAATGTGCAGAGTCTCTCAGAACTGTAGAAATATTGTTAACAACTATCTTTAGTTGGTTCTATAACCATACTGAAATAGGTTCCATAATCCAACCCACCCCTGCAACTCGTATGGATTGTTTACTCTAGAGAAGGGTTTTTGGTCCTTTCCGTGCTGTTCTGAGTCTCACCATAAAACAACAAGAAAAATGAACTGAGAGAAAGCAACAGGCTCAAATGAGGTCACAGCAGATATGATAAAGATGCTGTGTGAGACAGGAGAAAAATGGCTCCTGAGGGTACTCATAGCAGTGCCAAGAGAAAGGCATATCCCAGCTGGCTGAAGAATAAGCATACCCATGCCATTGCACAAGAACAAAGGGGACATGCACAACTGTGAGCAGTACAGAGGTATCAAACTCTTGTCACATTGCATGAAAGTTCTGGACAGGGGTAATTGATAAACAGATACACAGAGAAGTAGTAGGATGTAAGATGGGAGATGAGCAGTTTGGATTCAGATCAGGATGCAACACAACTGACCTGATGGTTACAGTGAGACAGATAGTTGGTATGAAGCTAGAGATGAGGAAAGAAACCAATTGGACAATCCTAGACTTGGAGAAAGCATATGACAAGGTCCCAAGAAAGCTGATTTAGGCAGTTCTGCTGTGGTTTGAAGTCCCAGAAACATTGATAGAATTATTGCAGGCTATGTACGAGGACCCAATGACTCAAGTACGAAGAGTGTTCGGTCTCACAGAGGGGTTCCTAGTAGGAGTGGGTGTGTATCAGGCTTCAGCTCTGAGCCCACTGCTATTCATAGTGGTGATGGATTATGTCAGCAAACATGTCACAGGGGACAGATCAACAAAGTTGCTGTATGCAGACAATGTGGCATTACAAGCAGACTCTGAGAAAGAACTTCAGCAAAATATAGGTGAATCGAATGGAAAACTGAAGGCACATGGGATGAAACTGAATACAGATAAGACAGTAGTGATGCAGCAAATTGATGAAATCAGAAGAAGCTGAGAATTAAGATAGAAGGGAATACAGTACAACAGTTTAACAGCTTCAAGTATCTGGGAGGTGTGTTTAAAGAGAAGGGAAGTTTGAATGAGTATGTCAAAGCTAGAATTAGAGGGGCTGCAGTCAAATGGAATAGAGTGTTAAGTGTAGTGTACGATAGGAGAGTGCCAAAGAACTTGAAATGTAAGGTGTACAAAAGAGTGGTACAAGCAGTACCACTGTATGGTACAGAAATCTAGGCAGTAAAGGCAGGAGGAAATTAGAAGTGATTGTAATGAAGTACCTGAAACAGGTGGTAGGATGCACACTGTGGGGCAGCCGAAGAAATAAGGACAGGATAGCAGAAGTCAAAGTAGCTCCAGTTGTAGAGAAGAGATCAAAGAGCACAGATTACAGTGGTTTGGGCACATGTGCAGAAAATCTGAAGACAATCTAGTGAAGATTTTGGGTGAGACAGGAAGAAGGCAAAAGGAAATGAGGGTGTCCTGCAAAGAGGTGGATGGATTGTGTGAGAGGAGATCTGCAACAGTCAAGCATGAGTGTCGAGGAAGGCAGGAGTGTAGCATTGAATCGAGAGAGATGGTGTAAGTTAACATGACACCCTGACCCCATATAAAAAATGGGAAAAAGGGGGTTGATGATAATGATGAGGAGAAAGTAAATACTTTATAATCTACATCTGCTAATGAAATACTTGTATATAATGAACATAACTTTTTGTCATTTCCTTGTTTATCTATATGTGAAATTACAGAAAATTTCCATGAGGGAGGAATTATTTTATCACTCTGGATTATCCTAAAAACTTCACTCAGCAATTCTAAAACATTTAACAGAAGCAGATTGTATAACTCCACGCTTAAACAATCTAACCCTGGAGATTTGCCATTTTTATCATTTTTTTAAAACGTTTAATTTCAAGGTCCCAAGAAAGCTAATCTGGGCAGTACTGTGGTAGTCTGAAGTCCCAGAAACATTGGTAGAATTGGTGCAGGCTATGTACAAGGACTCAGTGACTCAAGTAAAAACAGTGTTCAGCCTCACAGAGGGTTTCCCATTGGGAGTGGGTGTACATTAGGGTTCAGCTCTGAGCCCACTGCTGTTCATACTGGTGATGGACTACATTAATAAACAGGTTGGAGGGGACAGATTAGCAAAGCTGCTGTATGCAGACAATGTAGCAGTACAGGCAGACTCTGAGCTAGAACTTCAAAGGATGAGAGAATGGAATGCAAATCTGAAAGCACATGGGATGAAACTAAGCACAGATAAGATGGTGGTAATGGCAGCAAATTGGGGAAATCAGAAGAAGCTGAGAATAGAGATAGAAGGGAAGATAGTCGAACAGGTAAACAGCTTCATGTATCTGGGAGGGGTGGTTGAGGAGAAGGGTAGTCTGAATGAAGAGGTCAAAGCTAGAATCAGAGGGGATGCAGCCAACTGGCATAGAGTATCACGTGTAGTCTATGACAGAAGAATGCCAAAGAAGCTGAAAAGCAAGGTATACAAGACAGTGGTGTGACCAGTACTACTGTATGGTAGAGAAACCTGGGCAGTAAAGGCAGAACAGTTGAAGCTAGAGGTGATAGAAATGAAGTGCCTGAGAGAGGTGGTAGGATGCACACTGTGGGACAAATGAAGAAATAAGGACATAAGAGCAGAAGCCAAAGTAGCTCCAATTGCAGAAAAGATCAAAGCGAACAGATTACAGTGGTTTGGGCGTGTGTAGAAAAGCAGAAGACAATTTGGTGGGGAAGATTTGGGACAGACAGGAAGAAAGTAAGTGGAAGCAAGGATGTCCAGCAAAGAGGTGGATGGATTGTGTGAAAGAAGATCTGTGGAAATCAGGCATGAGTGTTGAAGAAGGCAGGAGTGTGGCACTGAACTGAGAGAGCTGGCGACAGTTAACATGATACCCTGACCCCATGTAGAAAAAATGGGGAAAAGGGGGCTGATGCTGATGATGATGATGATGGTGATATTTAATTTCAAGTGGGTAATAGGTTTATTTAACAGTGAAATTTGCTGATTATTTAGTTCATTAAAAATGAACCAGAACCACAAATAAAAAACAATAAACTGCAAAACCAGGATCGGACAGTAAAAACACTTGAATTACTAAATACATGTTAAGCACTTTCGTCCTAGTCCCCGGACTTCATCAGAACACGGTACAACAATACAGTTCTCTTATTTATAAATCTCAGCAGCATCACAAGATCCTTTTAAATTGATTCACTGAATGAAAAATTAACCCTTCAAAACTTCACATACACATTTTTAAAGGGACAGTAGATAATTCATACCCCATAAACAAAACATGAATACAGTATAAAAAGGCGATCTTGAAATTATTTAGTTTTTTAAAAAACAGACTAAATATATTTTAACCCTAATCAAAACTATGATAATTTCCCTAAAAACCAGCCCAAACAAATGCTAATTAAAAATCATGTTAGAAAAACTGATATAGAAAGCAAGCACTTAGAAACTCAGCATCTGTATAAGAACCAATGGAGAAAAAATACAAAGGAAAAAAACAATGTTTTAAAAAACTAATGCAAATAATGAATTATATCACATAAAAATACTGCCCTTAATTACAAAATGCTGATAGATGTCATATCATTTAGACCTGGATAGGCAGATGAATTAGTCATAACCTGCCATTTGAGCTCTTTGAATTCCAAAATGTCATCCCTTGGACTACCTCTGTTGTCCACATTGATGTGGTCAATGATATAAAACTTTAAAGCTATTGGTATCATGAGTACTGATGTGTTTGTACAAAGCATTATGGGCATCCTTCTTCCTGATGTTATATAGGTGTCAATAAATTCTAGCTCTTAAAGGTTGTACTGTTTTACCTATAAAAAAACTCACACAGTGTTGGCACTGAGCCTCATATACTACTCCTGCATTGGAACACTGGTACTCTGATTCAACCTAACTTTACCATAGCCTTGAATATGGAAGATGGATCTTTCTGGAATATACTTACATTAGGTACATTGCCCACATTTTTCATGCTCCCTGCACTATCCAATACACAGGTCCTTTAAATAAGGGACTTAAAACAAGTATCTTTTTTGTAGACAAATTTGGGATAAGCACCTAAAATGTCTAAGTGATCATGATTGACAGAAAACATATTCCAGTTTTTTACCGACTACTCTTTTAATATCATAAAAATTCAACTTATAGGTATCAAAGACTTGTTGTAATCAATTAGGATATTGATGGATAGCTTGTTAACCTGATGTTGGGTTCCCTTTCCTAAAAGGGGAAAAAAGTGCCCATTCTCCCCTTTATTTTAACTATTCATAAATTCTGCTAAGGAACCTGGTAGGGTAAACTCTGACCTCAAACATATGTTTAAGTTTTGAACATTCCTGAATGAAAAGTTCCTCCTGTGAGACCATCCATGATAATCTCGCAAACTGACCCTTTAATAGAGATCTTTTCTAATGGTTAGGGTGCCAACTACTAAAATGTAATAAGAAGTTAGTGGGTTAGAGGGTGATATCATAATTTTGATTATAATTAAAAATATTTGCAGTCTGTTTTTCAAAAAATGAATAATTTCTAAATTGTCCTTTTATATTGTATTCAAGTTTTATGGGGTATGAATTGTCATCTACTGTCCCTTTAAAAGCATGCACGTGGAGTTTTGAGGGGTTACTTTTTCATTCAATCAGTTTAATGTATCATGTTATGCTGTTGAGATTTATAAATAACAAAATTGTATTGTTGTACCTTGTTCTGATGTCCAGAAACTAGGACAAAAGGGCTTAGGGTGTGTTTAACAAATTTGAGTGTTTTTGCAGTCTGATCCTGGTTTTGCAATTCGTCGTTTGGTTTATTAGTAATATTTTTCATTAAATACTTATCAATTTTGCAATCAACAAAATTAATACTTTTACTTGTATTAAGATCCTCATGGAATTTTTAAAGATATTAAGCATTTCTTCTGTATCTGAAGTAAGCTTATTTGTATGGGAATTTCTAATATTATTGATTTATGCTTTTTTGATAACATTTTTCTTCCATTAACTAATCTCTGGAGTTTTTTTGAGTCATTGCATAACTTTGCAGCTTTAAGCTTTCTAGATCTATCTGTACTTTATGTATTAAAAATGGTTTGATATTTTGTCATTTTTGTTTAATAATTTCAGTATTATCTAATGTTTTTGTTTGTTGTTCAAACCTTACCATATGTATGTCATCTTTTATTTCTAATAACGCTTTGTCCCACTCTTTCATTTTATTATTAGACCATCCTCCCGTTCTATCCTTAATATGCATTTTTAAGTAATCCTATAACATGACTTTATTAAACTGGCCATTGTCATTCATGGATAGAAAATCCTCTATTTGTGCTTTAAGATAACACTTGAATTCTTTTAATTTCATCATATATACTGGAATTCTGTAAATAATTTGAAATTTCTTTAAATCCATTGTTATATTAATATTTAATGTATTATGGATAGATAGAGGGCATGAAATAGTTTTAAAATAATTCACTGTATTAAGCAAATCCATTGAAGCATAAATTCTGTCAATTCAAGTTTGTGCCCCATGTGCATAAGAATAGTGAGTGAAAAATAATGACTTATCTTCTGCCTTTATTACTAAATTAATTAAAATGTTACTGTTGACCCATTTATGTAGTGCTTTAGCTAGTACTACAATTCTAACTTTCTTTTGCTCACTTGTTTCTTCAGTACTAGACATATAGTTAAAATCTCCAGCCAAAATTAAACTACCCTTCCAGTGACTTTATAATAATTTTGTGATCCTTAGGCAGTCTCACACCTATTCCAGTGATCCAGTACAAAATTAGCTAGTGTATAGAGTTTACTATTATACTTAATTACTACAAACATGTACATTCCTTTAGGATCATTAATATATTCCATTACCCTAGGAATTACAGTAGATTTTTCCATAGTAAAGTAGTTCTTCTTTTTTGTTAAAAGAAGCAGATGATAAAACTTTGTGGACTATATTATTTAGATATTGTATATATTTATCTCCAAATGTGTCCCTTGCAAAAATATGTCTTCGCTGTTTATTTTTAAGTACTTCACTAATGATTTCCTTTTGTTTCCATTATTTAATCAGCTTACATTAGCATACAGTAGATTATAAATATCAATACTTTATATTTGAGATAGATTTGTTTACCAAGAAATAATATGATACATCTATTCAGTAAATTGATGTTGTATATAGAACTCTAATTTATTTCTCTAGCACTGTCTTAGTTTTCCTTATTATTTTGAATTCTCCCTTTCTATACACTAAACTACTAAAACTCCCAAACAACAAAACAGAAACAAATATACAACTGTAACTATACATATTACTACTAAAACACTTCCATCCATAGATACCAAAGTTCCTAATTTTCCTATCAAATAGACAAACTACCATATTATCTTTCCACCAACCAAAACTCAGAATTTCATCAAGAACTAGCCAAAAACTAAACTAACTTACAAACAATTGATATAATATTATATATAAGTTAAAAAGACGCAAATTTAATAATATATTTTCCATTTAGAATTATTTTTTCATTATAAATAAAAGACTAATAATCTACCATAATTAATCTTGACTAGTAAATGATCTGATAAATAATATGATGTATACCTATTTATGTAATATTAGTATAATTGTCTATTAACAGTAAGACGTTGTCCTGTTCGATTCTCAGCTAAAGCATTTTCTGTGTGGAGACATTGCATCAGAGCTGGCAGAGTTCTGGACACAACAAAAAGTATAATTGTCTATTAAATATTTCTAGACTACTTGATCATTTAAATACTGCTGTACTCAAATCTTTAAATATAAAAGCAGAGTAGAATGAAACATGAAGAGATGAAATAATCTGTAAACCATTGAAGATGACAAGCAATCTAGACTTAATGAACAATTATACAATAAGAAAGTTAGTACATTTATGCATTTATCATACTAAATAATATATACATATTTAATAATTCTAACAACAGCTCTTAATTGATTGTAAAAGAATAAGTGACAATATCTAAAATTTGTGTATCACCTTTAGTATGGTGAATATCTAAAACTCCTTTTATTCATTAACTTAATTAATAAAAAAGTATACATTACTAAGTTTGTTTATAATGCATTTAAATGTTTCATAGTGCTCATTTCAAATCAATTTCTCCTCTTCCAATCCCAAACATCTTAGAAAATCCACCTTAATGTCTCAGATATGAAAGAACTGATTCAGTAATAAAGCACATGAATTTTAATTCTGACTTGTAAAATGTGTTATTTATTTATTATTTATTTATTTATTTTACATTTGTTGACTGGGAGTGTCCAACTGAGCTATTGCCCTTTTTCAATGGAGGCTCAGGGAGAAAAGTTCCAAATAATGTACAATGCAATTCCAGATAGTCTTGATAGACCCAATGATGTACAACATGTAAAAAGCTTCAGAATGCATGTAACCATACAACAGACTTCAGCTTTCAGGATCTTTTCTAATACACTTTTATTTAACTTTCTGTGAAAATTATATGAGCATTTATACTTCAATATGCAGGCATAATTGTAATGCATTTTTTCTCTATAAGCAGTTTACTATCCAATTATATTATCTTCACTATTATTTGTCCACTTGTATTCTACCTTGTTTCATATAACCTGTATTTCCCCATCCAAGAGACATTTAATTATCAGTTCTCACTTCCTTTAAATGTAATAATGAGGTAACATTATTAGAGATTGTAGCGGGTGTATACATTTCTTAACTTAGTACTATTACTCTTTTAATAATACTACATAAATGATTCTTGTCTGTCTAACTTAAATGCAAGTCTTTAGTTACTATGGGCTGCTGTTCTAATCTGTGTTTCAAATCCCACCATTAATATATAATAGCACGTCAAGATGACAATTCATTATATGCAGCAGTTGCTAATGCTATCTGCACGTTTTTCATTTTTCCAAACTCTTCTAAACTATCTTAACCAGTGACAACTATCTAATTTACTCCTTCACATTAGTTTATACAGTTGAATCTGATAACACTACAGCTAAATCTTTTATCATTCAGTAAAGTGCAAGCAAACCACATATCAGAGATGGCACAATGCATAATATTACGTCGACTCTTGTGTTTCCAGTTCTTGACTTCTAAATAAATATTTTTAAAGTTAAGATATTTTGGATTTATTTCTCACATATATATTTGATGTGTAGTTCACTTCCTTTATCTTTGTTGCCACAGCTATGATTCATTTACTTCCTGCTGTCAAAAACATCAGTGCTGAACCTTGAACTCTTCAGAGACCCCGGAATTTCACCAAAACAGCTTGAGAAGCAGGCAGAAAGCAAAGTAAGTAAGAATCAAATAGTTTTACATAACTAAAGTGATCTTTTGATCTTGAGCTCATTTTTAAGTGCTAACTGCTTCATGTATGACCTGTGAAAGGAATGAGTTATAAAACAGCAAACAAATCACAGTCGCAAATACTTTAACACTAGTAATTACCATAAATCTTAGAAATGACATTCATTTAATCCTATAATGTACATACTGAATAAGAACAAATATAATTCTTATTTTATATAGGTTTAAAGTTTCCAGTTTTATAATTTATAACTTATTACCATTCTAATAAGAGAAATATAACATGTAGAAATGCATTTATAGGTTTAGTTCAAATAAAATATATTTAAGTCTTTCGCTATAGATATAGTAAGAATAAATGCAGTTTGGCACAAAGTTGTCCTGGACCCACGAGTAAAGTGTAGGGGGATGGGGGTGGGGAAGAGCTAGGCTAGGGATTAAGGGATTGGCTAATCACTAGAGTCATGACAATGTAGGTATTGAAGGGGGATTGGAGTAGTTAAGGAAGTGAGGTAAGGAAGGGTGGGACCCAGGATGGGTTTAAGTGTAGGGAGCTAAAGGAAGTAGTTACATTCCAGAAGGGAGGTCAGTGAATGATTTTATTGGGGACAAAGAAATTAGGGTGCGTTACCCCTCTTTGGACGATGCAGTGCAGGTGATAAGGGAATTTTGGGAGCCGTGGTTGTTTAAGGTTGACATTGAATCGGCTTTTCATTTGTTGCCCATTAGGAGGGAGGATTGGCCATTGTTGGGGATGAAGGTAGGCGGTAAGTGCTATTTTGGCACTGCCATGCTGATGGGTTGTTCCATGGCATGTGCAACATTTGAGAAATTTAGTACCCTTTTACATTGGATTTGGAATCAGAGGGTGGGAACGCAGAAGGCAGTGCATTATTTGAATGATTTCTAGTTATTTGAGGAAGGGAGGCTGGTGGCTCAACAGGGGTTGCAGGAATTTACCAGTATGTGTGAGGAATTGGGTGTACCTTTGGCACAGCACAAGATGGAAGGTCCAGCAAGAGTGTTGGAGTTCCTGGGGTTAATGGTAGATGCAGAACGGGGATTGTTTCATCTACCCCAGGATAAGATAGAGAGGCTGTGGTCAGCTGGTCAGCTATATGGGGGGTGTTGGACAAGAATAAGATTCGGGTTGGTTCAGTCAAGGAACTGTTGGGTCTTCTGAACTTTGCCTGTCGAGCGGTACATCTGGGTCGGACGTTTTGCAGGGCATTGGCTTATATGCTAAAAGGAGGTAGGAGCAAACATCACTGGGTTAGGGTGACCAGATTAGTGCGGGAGGATTTGAAGTTGTGGGATGGTTTTGTGAAACAATTTAATGGGATTTCCTTTTGGTAATCGGATTGGGTGGGTCAGGAAAACTTCAGTTGTTTATGGATGCAATGGGCAGTATCAGCATGGGGGCTTACTTTGGGGGAAGATAGTTTGCAGCGCAATGGCCTCCAGACTGGAATGAGGAATGGAGGCGTGATGTGACTTTTTTAGAACTGATGCCAATATGGGCAGCTTTGGTGGTGTGGAAGGAGCAGTTGAGGAACAAGCGGATAGTTTTTATTCGGATGATATAGCTCTGGTGAAGGTGTTACAAAAGAAGACAGCTAGGGCAGAATTGGTGTTGAGGACATTGCAGAAGTTGGTATTGCAGAGTCTGTTAATATTTTTTTCTTTTACAGCAGTACATGTGCTTGGTGTTTAGAATGATATTGCTGATAGTTTGTTCCGCTTTCAGTTTTGCAGGTTTCAAGGGTTGGCTCCGAGGGCGGTCGAGGTGCCGGAAACACTGCTGGAGGAGGTGTGGAATCTTGGGACAGGATAGTTAGGCATCTGGTACAGCATTCCTGGGCTTCTTCTATAAAGAAGGCATATGCTAGGGCTCTTGTTTTTTAATTTTTATTTATTTATTTTACTTTTGTTGACCGGGATAGTCTGACTGGAGTAATGTCCATTTTCAGCGGAGGCCCGGGGAGAAAAGCTCCAAGACAAACAACAAGTTTAACAGTATTAATAAAAGGGACAATCAGACACGTACATATTGAATTATACAAAGATAGAGGATCAATTCAATGGTTGGATAAGTTACATAGAGAAGGTGGCTTAATACAATCATTCATAAAACAAAATAACAGAGTAAAGATTAAGTTAGGCAGGCTTGTTACAGTGGCAAAGCCATTTTAACGCCAGATGTTGTTTAAGTTTGGTTTTAAATTCAGTTAGAGAGGGGAGCAGCATTATATCAGCTGGTAGTAAGTTCCAGGTTCTACCAACAGTGTTAGCAAAGAGGGAGTCACCAGCTGTATTGCAGATTTTAATGGACTGAATTAGTAGTTTGTTTGAGGATCTTAGATTTCTGGCATTGCCATAGGGGGTGATAATATTTTTTAGGGTAGGTGTGTAATCAGGATGTAGAAGGATTTTCTTGGCCAAAACCATAAGGTTGAACTGAAGAAGGTTAGGAAGTTCAAGCCAGCCCAGTTGTAAAAGATTTAAACAGTGGTGTGTTCTGAAAGGTTGGTCAGTGGCAAACCTGGTGATGTGATTATAACAGGTGGAAAGTCTGTTAAGAACAGATTTATTCACATTGGAGAGAAGAGGAGAGGAGAGGCATATAGAAGAGTTGAGAGTAAATGTGTACGGGCTATGGCAATCTTAGCAGAAGGGGTTAAGAAGGCTTTTATTCTATATAGTGACCCAATTTTTTTGTTGACAGTTTTAATCACTTGGTTCACGTGTAGGTCAAATCCCACCATTAATATGTAATAGTATGTCAAGATGACAATTCATTATATGCAGCAGCTGCTAATCTCGTCTGCAAGTTTTTCATTTTTCCAAACTCTTCTAAACTATCTTAACCAGTGACAACTATCTAATTTACTCCTTCACATTTGTATATACAGTTGAATCTGATAACACTACAGCTAAATCTTTTATCATTCAGTAAAGTGCAAGCAAACCACATATCAGAGATGGCACAATGCATAATATTACGTCAACTCTTGTGTTTCCAATTCTTGACTTCTAAATAAATATTTTTAAAGTTAAAAGTTATTTTGGATTTATTTCTCACATATACATTTGATGTGTAGTTCACTTCCTTTCTCTTTGTTGCCGGAGCCATGACTCATTCACTTCTTGCCGTCAAAGATGTCAGTGCTGAACTTTGAACTCTTCAGAGACCCTGACTTTTACCAAAACAGCTCGAGAAGCAGGCAGAAAGCAAAGTAATTAAGAATCAAATAGTTTTACATAACTAAAGTGATCTTTTGATCTTGAGCTCATTTTTAAGTGCTAACTGCTTCATATATGACCTGTGAAAGGAATGAGTTATAAAACAGCAAACAAATCACAGTCGCAAATACTTTAACACTAGTAATTACCATAAATCTTAGAAATGACATTCATTTAATCCTGTAATGTACATACTGAATAAGAACAAATATAATTCTTATTTTATATAGGTTTAAAGTTTCCAGTTTTATAATTTATAACGTATTACCATTCTAATAAGAGAAATATAACATGTAGAAATGCATTTATAGGTTTAGTTCAAATAAAATATATTTAAGTCTTTCACTATAGATATAGTAAGAATAAATGCAATTTGACACAAAGTTGTCCTGGACCCACGAGTAAAGTGTAGGGGGAGGGGGGTGGGGAAGAGCTAGGCTAGGGATTAAGGGGATTGGCTAATCACTAGAGTCATGGCAATGTAGGTATTGAAGGGGGATTGGAGTAGTTAAGGAAGTGAGGTAAGAAAGGGTGGGACTCAGTATGGGTTTAAGTGTAGGGAGCTAAAGGAAGTAGTTACATTCCAGAAGGGAGGTCAGTGAATGATTTTATTGGGGACGAAGAAGTTAGGGTGCGTTACACCTCTTTGGACGATGCAGTGCAGGTGATAAGGGAATTTCAGGAGCCGTGGTTGGTTAAGGTTGACATTGAATTGGCTTTTCATTTGTTGCCCATTAGGAGGGAGGATTGGCCATTGTCGGGGATGAAGGTAGGCGGTAAGTACTATTTTGACACTGCCATGCCCATGGGTTGTTCCGTGGCATGTGCAACATTTGAGAAATTTAGTACCCTTTTACATTGGATTTGGAATCAGGGGGTGGGAACGCAGAAGGCAGTGCATTATTTGAATGATTTCTAGTTATTTGAGGAAGGGAGGCTGGTGGCTCAACAGGGGTTGCAGGAATTTACCAGTATGTGTGAGGAATTGGGTGTACCTTTGGCACAGCACAAGATGGAAGGTCCAGCAAGAGTGTTGGAGTTCCTGGGGTTAATGGTAGATGCAGAACGGGGATTGTTTCATCTACCCCAGGATAAGATAGAGAGGCTGTGGTCAGCTGGTCAGCTATATGGGGGGTGTTGGACAAGAATAAGATTTGGGTTAGTTCAGTCATGAAACTGTTGGGTCTTCTGAACTTTGCCTGTCGAGCGGTACATCCGGGTCAGACATTTTGCAGGGCATTAGCTTATATGCTAAAAGGGGGTAGGAGCAAACATCACTGGGTTAGGGTGACCAGTCTAGTGCAGGAGGATTTGAAGTTGTGGGATGGTTTTGTGAAACAATTTAATGGGATTTCCTTTTGGTAATCGGATTGGGTGGGTCAGGAAAAACTTCAGTTGTTTACGGATGCAGCGGGCAGTATCAGCATGGGGGCTTACTTTGGGGGAAGATGGTTTGCAGCGCAATGGCCTCCAGAGTGGAATGAGGAATGGAGGTGTGATGTTGCTTTTTTAGAACTGATGCCAATATGCCAATATGGGCAGCTTCGGTCGTGTGGAAGGAGCAGTTGAGGAACAAGTGGGTAGTTTTTCATTCGGATAATATGGCTGTGGTGAAGGTGTTACAAAAGAAGACAGCTAGGGCAGAATTGCTGTTGAGAATATTGCGGAAGTTGGTATTGCAGAGCCTGTTAATAAATTTTTCTTTTACAGCGGTACATGTGCTTGGTGTTAAGAACAATATTGCTGATTGTTTGTCCCACTTTCAGTTTTGCAGGTTTCGAGGGTTGGCTCTGGGGGCAGTCGAGGTGCTGGAAACACTGCCGGAGGAGGTGTGGAATCTTGGGACAGGATAGTCAGGCATCTGGTGCAGCATTCCTGGGCTTCTTCTATGAAGAAGGCATACGGTAGGGCTCTTTTTGATTTTAATCAATTTGTTTTGTGATTGCTGGACGAGGTATGGATATGGTCAGAGGAATTATTGTTAAGATATGTGGCTAGTGCTTGGGAGAAAGGTAAGGCTTTGCAGACAGTTAAAGTGGATCTAGCGGCTATTAGCAATTTTGCTGAGTTGGGGGGGGTTGCAAGATTTTACGAAGTTCTGGATATTAGAACGTATGTTGAGAGGGTGGGGAAGGGTGATGGTGGAGCATAGGGATACACGGTTGCCAATTACAAGGGGAATATTGAAGATTTTTATTAGAGGGTTTAGGATTATTACATGGTGGGTCACTGGATTATTTTATGTGGAGCACTCTATGCACGTGGTTATATTTTGGTGCTTTCAGGGTATCGTAATTATTAGGTTCCTTATGTTGGAAGGATGTTATAGTGACTGAGAAGGAGGTCAACATCGTAATACAGAAAAGCAAGATGGATCAGTTGGGTAGGGGATGTATGGTGGTGCTCATAGTGGACAGGAACCTTTGTTTTTGCCCAGTAACTTGTATTACAGAATTTAGGAGTAGGAGGTTGGGGTGTTCAGAGACGTTGGTGTTTTGTTCAAAGGATGGCAGGCTAGTTTCCAGTAGTAGGTTTATTACTTTAATTAGGAGGATTTTGGGTTGCATGGGATTTCCGGCTGAGAAGTTTGCAGCTCATTCTTTTTGAATTGGGAGGGCTTCAGATTTGGCTAGACAGGGTAGTTCAATTGAGGTTATTAAAAGGGCGGGCAGGTGGTCCTCAAATGCCTTTTCAGCTTATATTAGATAGTAGTGTTTGTGATTATTAACATTTTTTCTTTTTCTTTTAGGGAAGCATATACTCATTTTGGGCCATTCGTATATCCACTGGGCTGAGAAGCATGCTTTAATCAGGGACGATGGAAGTAATTTGGGTTTATCTTATTTAGGATGCTCTGTGTTTTGGCATGGGGTTAGGGGTATGCACTGGGATAGGTTGATGTTTGAATTTCAGATAGCTAAATCGTGGATAGGGTGTCCTGATATAATAATAATTAATTTGGGAGGTAATGTCAAACCCAGAGCTGTTGGACATGCTACACTTAAAGAAATCCCAATCCCTCAGAGCCACACACTCCAGGGATCTAAACCTTGTCATCACAATAAACAAAACATGCTGGAGGGATAGGTTCCTGACCCAGAGACTCCCCAGACTCTGGAATAGATTGCCCATACATGTCAAGCAGAGTGCCTCTTTGGCCCTCTTCAAAAGGAACCTTGACGATTGGATGGGAGAAAGGAAATTCACCCCAGGGATCATGTCAGTCGCCCTGCTAGACAGGGGTCCAGGGAAGTAAATAGTGTGGGAAGAAATAGCCAGGGAATTGTTATGGCTAGGCTTGTATAGGCCCTAGGGCTGATAGCCTAGTACCAACCTATGAACCTATGACTTGGGTATTTTGGCTAAGAAGTGTTTAGCAGAGATTATTTTGCAGGATTTGTGGAGACTACAGAATAGGGACCCGGGTATGCAAATTGTGTGGTCGGAGTTGATTCCTCGATTGTGTTGGAGAGAGGCATGCAGTTATAGAGCAATTGAAAGGGCCAGGAGGTTTGTTAACCCTACATTGGAGAGGCAGCTAAGAAAATCGGGGATACATATCATTCAACATGGGGACTTTGGACAAGGAGAGGTAGCTTGGTATCATATGGATGGAGTTCATCTGATTGAAATTGGTTTGGATTTGTTTAATTTGCATCTCAAGCTGTTTCTTCAAGAGATGCTGCAGGTTAAGATTTAGGAGGGGGGAACAGCCTGTGATCAGGCTGGTGGTGGAGAAGAGGGACAGGATTGTCCTCTTCTGTTCCCCCTCTGAAGATGTGGTTTGATTTGGCCAATGGTTTTGTGTGGTGGAAGGTGAGCAGGTACACTGCCTATTATTTGTGGGAGGGGGGTGAACAGATATGCTGCCCCAGTGGAGGAAGTTTCAGGGTGAGCAAGTACACTGCCCTGAGGTATAATCGAGCAGGGTGAGTTGTTACGCTGCCCTGAGGATCGTTGTGGCTGAAGGCAATTAATGTTGTTTATATCTTTGAAGTTCATGTTATGATAATGTATAATAAAGGTCGTCAAATGGCTTTGTGCGCTTAGAGTGGTTTGTTCAAAGGGGGGCTGGGACAAATGCAGTATGGCACAAACAAAGTTGTCCTGGACCCAAGAGTAAAGTGTAGGGGAAGGGGGGGCTAGGCTAGGGATTAAGGGATTGGCTAATCACTAGAGTCATGGCACTGTAGGTACTGAAGGGGGATTGGAGTAGTTAAGGAAGTGAGGTAAGGAAAGGTGGGACTCAGGATGGGTTTAAGTGTAGGGAGCTAAAGGAAGTAGTTACATTTGGAGTGTGTTGGTCCCTCCCACCCTCCCTTTATTGGTGGAGGAAGATTTGGTTGGTTGGAGCAGAGAAGAGGGACAGGATTGTCCTCTTCTGTTCACCCTCTAAGGATGTGGTTTGATTTGGCCAATGATTTTATGTGGTGGAAGGTGAGCATGTACGCTGCCTATTATTTGTGTGGGGGGGGGGTGAGCAGGTACGCTGCCCTGGTGGAGGAAATTTCAGGGTGAACAGGTATGCTGCCCTGAGGTGTAATCAAGCAGGGTGAGTTGTTATGCTGCCCTGAGGATCATTGTGGCTGAAGGCAACTAATGTTGTTTATATGTTTGAAATTCATGTTATGATAATGTGTAATAAAGGTCGTCAAATGGCTTTGTGTGTTTAGAGTGGTTTGTTCAAAGGGGGGCCGGGACAAATATTTCTATTCCCTGTCATTCAGAATACTTAAGTTTTAAGCATGTATACATACTTACATTTGATCTGAAGCTAATAGTCCTAAATATATAATTTAATTGATTGATAAATCTATTGTCTCACTAGACAAAACTCATGTAGTTACAAAATAAAAGTCACTTGTGTTTAAGCTTTTATAACTTTAGAAGTAGTAATATTCCAGTCCATTTATTCAGTGATGTTGAGAATTGTTTTTTTATTAACAAAAGATGCAGATGCCTCTTTCAATGTGTCACATTTTTTGATTACTTCAGGAAGAAAGATTTTTGTCCTTGCAGAAAACAGTAAACTTGCTTTAATGTTACTCTTTTTAAGTTCTTTAATCAATGGCAAAATGTTTCCTTTTATTCATTACTTTACTGGAACAGTTATTATCAAATCTGAGCAGATGCTTACCTGTTTTAATAGATGAGTCAGATCATGCTGCTTTTAATAGTTGATCTTTTCCCATGCTAGACATACAATTAACTACTACTGAATCTGGAGGTGAGTTTTCATTTCTTGAAGGTGCTGTCAATGATCTTTGAGCCTTTTCCATCCCAAATGATAAAAGTTTCAGGTAAGTTCAAGGTTTTATGTAACCAGGTTGTTAAAACATTTATTATATTTTCTCATTCATATTTTTCAGGTATGCCATATATTCTGATATTGTTTGACCTCAGTCTATTTTCTAAATCATCAACTTTATGTAGAAGCCAATTATTTTGTCTTACAAGGAATTCAGTTTGAAACTCACCTTCAGTTATTCTCCCTTCATGGTCATTTAAAGCTTCTTCCATACTAATAATCTGTACATTTTGCTGCTTCATAAAAGTTTCTAAATAGTCCATCTTCTTTCTGCATTCTTCTTTAAAACTTTCTATTTTAGTATCCACTTTGTCCATTTGTATCAATATATCCTGCATGCTGGATATTAATGACTAGATATCTTTTTTAACAGAAAAATCTTGAGTACCATTTTTGAGTGGTTCATACTGTAGTCTCTTCTTTCTTAACCAAGCAGATGAAATTCTGATGGAAAATTACAGCTTTTAAAGAACTTCAAACTATAAATGTATTTTTTTTTTACTATTGCTGAATACAAATAGTTATCAAGTATCTCCAAAATTGTATATTTAGTTGAATTTTCTGTCAGAAAAAAAATAGTTTTCAGTTACAATACACCTGCTTCTCAATGTACACATTATTAAACGTGTGTACATTTTAGAGGAAGCATTTCCTCATACAAATCCTTCTAACTAATACATTAACACATCTTTCAACATAGACAGCCCCCCCAGTGCAATCCAAACCAGAAGTTCTGGGTTCAATTCCCAGACAAGGGTCAGTGTTTTCCTTTCCTGTTATGTTTTCTGCATTAGATGAAACACAGGGATGCTTGCAGATAAAGTTAAAGAAAAAAAGATCCACATTATATATATTTAGTGGATCATCACCATCATTAACCCCCTTTTTCCCCATTTTTCTACATGAGATCGGGTTGTAGTGTCAAATGTCACCATCTCTCTCTCTCTCTCTTCAGTGCCACTCTGTTGCCTTCTATAACACTCATGCCTAACTGTCACAGGTCTTCTCTCACAGAATCTATCCACTTCTTTGCTGGGCACCCTCTTTTCCTCTTCCCTTCTTCCTGTCTGTCCCAAATCTTCTTCACTAGAGTGTCTCCTGCTTTTCTGCACATGTGCCTGAGCCACTACAATCTATTCTGTTAATTTTCTGCAACTGGAGCTATTTTAGCTTCTGCTCTTATGTCCTAATTTCTTTGCTTGTCCCTCAGTGTGCATCCTACTGTCCATTTCAGGTACTTCATCTCCATCATCTATAGCTTCCTCAACTGCTCAGCCCTTACTGTCCAGGTTTCTGTACCATATAGTAGCACCGGTCGCACCGTTGTTTTTTATAACTTACTTTTCAACTTCTTTGGGATTCTTCTGTCATACACTACACCTGACACTGTGTGCCATTTGGCTGCAGCCCCTCTGATTCTGGCTTTAACTTCCTCATTCACTCTTTCCTTCTTCTCAAGCACCCCTCCGAGATACTTAAAGGTGTTAACTTGTTCCCTTTTTTTCCCCTTCAATCTCAGTTCTCTAATTTCCCCAATTTGCTGCCATTACAGTGGTCTTTTCTGTTCTCAGTTTCATCCCATGTGCCTTCAGTTTTGCATTCCATTTCCCTATCATCTGCTGTAGTTCTTGTTCAGAGTTTCCCTGTAGTGCCACATTGACTGTATACAACAACTTTGTTTATCTGTCCCCTCGTACCTGTTTGCTAGTGTAGTCCATCACCAAGATGAGCAGCAGTGGGCTCAGAGATGACTCTGACATCCACCCACTCCCAACTGGAACCCCTCTGTGAGACCAAACACTGTCTGTACTTGAGTCATAGTGAGCTTGTACATACCTTGCATGAATTATACCAATGTTTCTGGGACTTTGAACCACTGCAGGACTGCCCAAATCAGCTTTTTTGGGACCTTGTCATATGCTTTCTCCAAGTTTAGGAATGCCCAGTTGGACTGTTTCCTCACCTCTGGTTTCTTATCAACTATCCGTCTGACTGGAAACATTGGGTCAGTTGTGCTGCATCAAGTGGCAGGAGTTTCATAGCTCTGTACTGCCTTCTTCATTCTTGAACACTGGCACTGTTATGCTTATTCTTCAGTCATTTGGGGTATGCCTTTCTCTCTATATTGCTATGAGTACGTGTAGGAGCCATTTCTCTCCTATCTCACCCAGCATCTTTATCATATCTGCTGTAACCTCATCTGAGCTGCTGCTTTCCCTGACCTTATTTTTCCTTACTGCTGTTCTTACTTCTTCTAGTGTGGGCTCCTCCTCTTCTGTGTCTGGGGAAGTACAGTGTCTGTGCAGTTTCTTCATTCAGAAGCTGCTTGAAGTACTCTTTGCATCTGCCCTTGATGTCCTGTGAACTGGTGAGCAGGCTGTTGCTAGCATCTTTTATGAAGGGTAACTCACTTTTCTTTATCTTTCTGTCTTTGCCTTGCAACCTGATATAGTTTCTTTGTGCTATCTACTGGGTCACTTTCCAGAAGCTGATAGAGTGCCTCTGATCCATTGTTCTTTGCTATTGCAACTCCTTTCTTAGCTTCTTTGTTAGCCAACAAGTATTCCTTCTCAGCTGGGTCCATCTTTTCTGTCTCACACTTTTTCCTGCAACCCTTCTTTCTTTTGATGACTTCCTGGACTTTGGTATTCCATCACCAGCTTTAATTACATACCTTAGTTCCATACCTGACTCAGCTACATGGCTGTTCTGTAGTCCTTACACATGCTGTTTTGTGACACTACCATTCTTTGTCTTAACTCCAACTATTTTCTCTTCTTCTTGAGGTGCCAGTCCTCTGAATAATTCCTTGACCTAATGTGCTTTCTCTCCAGTCAACTTCCAGGTCTTCAGCTTGGTCTGCGTTGACCTTAAAGCCTTTTTCAACCATTGCTTGCAGCTGATTGTGGCAACCAGTGGTTTATGCTGTGGACCAGTTGTTTCACTGGGGATGACTTTGCAATCACTTACTCTAATTCATTTCCCTTTTCTTACTAGGAGGAAGTCTTCCTGAGTTGCATGATGTCAACTTTTGTATGTGATCTTGTGACTGTCTCTCTTTCTGAACCACATGCCGCTACCATAAAGCTATTTGCCAGATAGATATCTAGAATGGTCTCTCCTTCTTTATTCCTGTTGCCCCCACCTATAAGGACCTAGACAGTCCCCATAGCCTATGTGCATTCAAGTCATCCATTATCAATACCAATTCATGTTTATCTAGTAGGTTCTGCAACTGAATACACTCTTTTCCTCACTGTCACAAGCCTGCTGTGGGGCATAGGCTGAGATTATGAATACTGCTCTATTATTAGACTAAAGTCTGATTGCCATGAGTCTGTCACTAATTCTGATGACATCCCTCACTGCTTTTTGAAGCTTCTTCCTCACTACAGTTCCTGCACCATTTCTAGCCTGTCCTCCTCCTCCTCCTCCTCCTCTTGCTCTTAAGTAGTATACTGTGGACCCCAAACCAAGTGGCTTTGCTGCACTACCTTTCCATCTTGTCTCTTGGATACATGTCCAGCTGTCATCTGCTTCCAAGCTCCGCCCTGTCAGTCAAGCTACATTGAGTGTTGCAATTTGTAGTTCATGTTTAGAAGGTTGATTGGTTTGACATCCAACTTTCAATCAACAGAGCTATCCCAGGTAATCCAAGCTGGGCAACTGGACACTGGCTAGTAGCTTATTGACCTAGGTCTGCTGGGCTTTATGGTGGGCACACACTGACCAATAGGGGCAGATACACCCCCTTCCACTATTAGCCCTGGGTCCTCGGCATAGGTTGGATCCTCAGCCTTCTTATCCCTGGCAAAAACCCATGCCCATTTACTGACATTAGTCGACACAACCAAATCACCTAGAGCCATGTTTTTACATCATCAAGTGGCTAGCCCTGCCACAGCATGCAGTCTGTGATCCATGTTCTCCTATCTTGAGGATACTGTGCACCACAGTAGGTACCCAAAGTGGGTGGCCCATACAAGTGTTCCTCCTGTAGGGCACCACATAAAGTCTGTGCTGCTGTCCATAGCTCTATTCTTGGGTCAGTCTGAGATGGAAACACTCAACATGTTTTTTGAGGTGGGAGAAACCCCAGAGAGGCATAGAAGGAACATGCAAACTCCAAACAGGCATTACCTGCAGGTCAGGATAGAAGCTTTTACCTTATGTATGGGAAGGCAAAGACCTTACCCATTATAGCAACTGTATGCTAACATAAAATGTAGATTTTTCAGACTTTTAGTTGGTATTGTATCAGCATTAGATATTGCAGACTTATAAGTACGTGAAGGTTAAGAAGGTATTATTAACATAAATGATTTTTGTTTTTTTACTTGGGGGGGTCAGACAAAAGAAGAACATTCACAAAACATCATTTAGTTGAACAAGCTGAGGCAGTATCATTTTATAATGAATAATAAGAACAAAATAAGTGTGACCTGTCCTGGGTATTTAAGGCACAGTCTAACGTTAGGGGCTGAAATTAGACTCTGAGAAAGTTAATGTTGTGGTGTAACTGACAAATCTAGAAGAAAGTTATTCAGAAATTTAATGTAACAAACAGAAGCTGAAGTTATGGTATACCTGCAAAGGGAAGAATTTAGTGTAGTAAGTCTAACACCCATTGTGTCACAGCATGATGGAACAATTAGTCCCCAATGTGAGGAGACAGATGGTGCTAGAGACATCTAAAGAAGAAATACGGATATGGGAAAGAAATGCAAAGGAGAAAGCAAAAGCACTCAATAAAAAAAAGCAGCACCAAAGATATTAGAAGATAAATATAGGCAAAGGCATCTGGATATGGAAATTGTTGCAATACAAAAAATAAGAAAACAAAGGGGGGGAGTAGAAAAGAGGATTAGTAATGGAGAAGTTAAATAAATAGAAACTAAAGTTATGGGTTATACTGGTAATGCCACAGCATGATGGAACAGTGAATTCCCAAATTACGGAGAAACAGGTGGAACAGGAAACATCTGATCAGTTGCCACATGAAGAAACTCTGGAGACTTTAGTAGGTAACCAGTACAAAACTTCATCTGGAGTTGCACAGGAAGGGAAGTAACAGGAAATGCTGACAACTCTGATGCAGTCGATGCTGTGGAGTGATAGACCAGTGATTTCACATCTGAAAGAGCAATGGATGATGCAGGATGTAGCTGAAGAGAATATGTCACTAGAAGATGTTCTGGAACTTTCTGTAGAATGTTTGCAGGAAACGGAGAATAAAGAATGTACCCTCAGTTTATAAGAAAAAGATCTAAGGGAAGAGTTGCTTGATTTAATAGAGACGTATAGACATATTAAGATCGATGAAGGAAAACAGATTACAGAAAGTCAATAAGACCCAAAAAAATTTTTATAGAAAATTGGGAAACAAAGCAAAAGAAATAGAAACACTTATGAGAATTATCTATGAAGATCCTGTGGAACATAACAAAGATGCTGAATGGATAGAAGAAGTAAAAGATATAATAAAAAGTTAAAATGTACATGATATGAAATGGGATGAAGTAGCGGCAAGAATAACTGAAATAAAATTAACAAAAGTTCCAAAATGGAAAACCTCAGGCTCAGATGTAGTAGTTAACTTCTGGCTAAAAGTATTAACATTGTTACATGCAGATTTAGCCCTGTGTAAGAACTCCATATATGCGCACATCAAACAGACACCAACCTGGTTAACAACAAGAAAAATGATACTCCTCATTAAGAGTGAACCTGCAAGCTATCTTAAAAACTATAGACCAATAATGTGCCTTCCAACGATGTACAAACTCTTTACTGGAATTGATGCTGACAGAGTTTATAGTCATTTAGAAGAAAACTCAATCATGGCAATAAAGCAAAACTGTAAGAAAAGAAAGTCATATGAAACAAAGGATAATTTGTTAAATAAAGCCATAATGGAAAATTGTAAATAAAAAGGGGAAGAATCTAAGTATGGCATGGGCAGATTACAAAAAATCACTTGACAACATCCCACATTCATGGGTAAAGGAGACCTTACGGATGAAAAAGATACACTCTACACAGATCAGCTAAATTACAGTGACCATGAAACAATGGCAAACCAGTTTGCAGCTAAGCCATGATAAAGGACAAATTATTATCCCAGAGATAAAAATTCATAGGGGGATATTCCAGAGTGACTCTTTGTCACCGCTGCTATTCTGTCTTGCCCTTAACCCATTAAGCTGTCTAGGTAATCAATTAGGTCATGGTTACAATTTGGCTCCCAGACAACAGCAACATATAAAGAATTCTCATCTTTTTGTAGATGATTTCCAACTGTATAGTTCATCAGACGAGTAGCTGAACGCACAACTGGAAGTGGTCTTTCTCAGATGATATAAGAATGTCATTTGGTTTTGATAAATGTACAAAAGCAACATCATTTAAAGCAGGAAATCTGCAGCACCAAGAAAATATCTGTCTGGGACAAGAATGTGATATAAAGGAATGTGAGCAGGAGGGAGTGTGTTTAGGAACTGATGAAGGACTGACAATAAAACATGAACAAATGCAAACAAAACTCAGTAAAGAATATTTTAGAAGACTATAATTAATACTGAAAACAAATCTGACAGCTATGAACAAAGTCCAGTCTATTAACCAATTTGCTCTTCCTGTTCTAATTTACAATTTTGGTGTGATTGACTGGCCCCAAAAGGTGTTCAATCAGTCGGACAGGAAAACAAGAAAAATGCTTCACACTTATCAAATGATTTATAAAAATCGGTGTGCACCAAGGTTATGTATCTCTAATTCTGAAGGAGGTATGGGCCTTCTCAAAATTAATTACATGTATAAATCTGTAATCGTAGGACAGTATATATTTCTGCTGGCCTCATCAGATCCAAACATAGTGAATGTTTTGAAACATGAAGAGAACAAAAACTCTAAGATTAATTTCCTGTTTAGTTTAGCAGAAGCCTGTTGGTGTCAAGCAGCAATGAAACCAAGCTAGAAGTAGAAAAAAAAATCAGGCAGTAACTGAATGTCCCAAAAAAGCAAAAGAAAGAATATAAGGTGAACAATCAGATGAGAAGGCAAGAAATGTGGAAACTGCATAAATACAGTTGCAAGTACAGAAAACTCCTGGAACATCATCATGTAGCTCAAGATCTGACACAATAATGATTAAGGAGAGGTGAATTTAAGCCAAAAGATGAAAGGTTAATATTAGCAGCTCAGGATAGTCAACTGTGTACACGTTTGTTTACAAAGTCCATTGAACATGTGGTAGAAACAGACAAATGCAGGTTCTGTCAAACAGAACTGGAAACAGTCGCTCATCTTGTTGATGTGTGTGATATGCTAATGGCAGATGGCTTATATACTGAAAGGCATAATAATGCGTCAAGACTGTTGCGTTGGGGATTGTGTAAAAATTTCAATATTGAAGTAGCTGAGGAGCATTGGAAATATGAGCCACAAAGCATTAAAGAGAATAATGAAGTTTATTTCACATGGGATCATCCTTTGCCAACAGTTCAAAATTAGATGTGAGAAAACCAGATATAGCTGTCCACGAAAGGAAGACAAAAGTAGCATTTATAATTGACATTCACCCAATGATTAATTATACTGTCTTACATACAGAGATACATAGTCATGAAAATACAGGATTTGCAGACAGAAATGAGGGCTATATGGAAGAAGGATACTCAGACAGTTCCAATAGTAATAAAAGCAATTGGTCTCATAAAAAAGAATTTACAGTAGTGTTTACATGCACTACAAATACATGTAACCCCATATAAATTACAGGAGTCGATTCTGGGCACATTGTGGGTGCTGCAAAGAACACTTTTGGCTAACATCAAAGATTGAAACAATGCTAATTTCATGAACTTTAATCATACTCTGACTAAGGAATGGGGTTCATTCCCATCATAGTATTAGAAACCCAAAAGACTTGGAGAAGTTAAACAGACTCATGAGTAACTCAAGGTTAAGAAGGTATTAATAATGTAATTGAATTTTTTTCATATATCGGGGTCAGACAAAGGAAGAATATTTACAAAACCGATTTAGTTGAACAAGTAGACACAGTCTAATTTTAAAATGAATAAGAACATGAACAAAATAAGAGTGACCTGTCCTGGGTATTTAAGGCACAGTCTAACATTAGGGGGCTGAAATCAGACTCTGAGAAAGTTAATGTGGTGTAACTGACAAATCTAGAAGACAAACATGCATTAATAAGATTCTTAGGAATGATTCAGTATCTTGCATAGTTTAGGCCAATCACATCTGAATTAGGTATGCCTGTTAGAAAACTATTAGAAAAGGCATAGCCCAATAATACAGCTATGAACAGGAAAAAATGTTTTGAAATCCACTAGAACCCCATAAAAGAAGCCCTTATTGAACTATTATGATGTGAATAAGCCATTTTAATAAATTCAGTGTAAATCCTTTTAGTGTTCTGTCATTTACTTTTATAACTAAATGACAGTTATAACAGTTTAGGAGATGTAGTCCTACAAGGAATAAGGTGAGTTACAGATGAGACAGGAGAATTTATGGATGTAAGGGATTGTAAAATACAGACTATATTGATGAGTGGAATTCTACAGATTAGGAGATGTAGTCCTACAAGGAATAAGGTGAGTTACCTATGGGTCAGGAGAATTTATGGATGTAAAGGATTGTAAAATACAGAGTATATTGATGAGTGGAATTCTACAGATATAGTAAAGAAGTTCAAGTGGAAAAAGAATATAACCCCCATAAATCATTTTAAAATGTGCTTGTACAGTGCATATCCAAGATAAGAGGATATTAATTTATTGAAATATGACCTAAATTTAAAATAAGAACCAGGCAAGATATTATGTAGAGCAGAGGAGTTGAGCAGAGTATATTTACCATAAGAGAATAAAGCAGTTTACAAGAAGAATTAAAGATTCCTATCAAGATATCTTAATGTCAATGACAGAGGAAAAGGGAAAGAATTTCATAGATATGCTGAGACTGATGTGGATATGTAGCTATTGAAAGGGGTGACAATGAGCACCTGACCAGATCAAAAATCAATGGTTAGACAAGTGATACAAGCTTACTTTTCTTTTAGGAAAGAAACAAGCTGTGCCCAAGGCTTAAAAGTTCAAAACTGACAATAAGATTACAACTAACTATTTAAGAGAAATTATGCATGAGGGAATATATTACTCACATCTTGGGGGAATGAAATACAAGGAAAAAGCAAGATACATCATGTATTGGCTAGGGAATATTACCACAGTTAGAGTCATAGTGAACTGTGATATATGTAATACATAACATAACAGCAATGCAGCAGAAGAGATGTTAACCTTAAACATTAGGGGGTCACACATGACATAATGTAGATGCACACTTGTTTTATAGATGCTACACACATTATTTGTATGGGTTGTTATTTCTAGGACACTGAAGTGACTGAACTGATACAAGTGGAAGCATGATCTGTATTGAAGACTGTTTTTTTTTGAGACAAAATATCCCAAACGTTCTTATATGAGAAATGGGGGTACCATTCACGTTGTCGAACTTTTACAAGTTCGAATGTCATATAGTTGAATCATATGTTCAAACTTGTAAAATTTTGAACATTTCAACAGAGATCTCCATAAGGGAAGCTTTCCCTTTTCTGCAATGTTGTGCGATCTTGGAGTTGGTATATTTAAGTAGCGTGGGTTGTGGGGGGTGCAGCTCCCTCATGTGGGGAGTGCAGGGGGGCTTTTTTGTGGGTTTTTTTATATTACATTTTCAAACTTTTAAAGTTCAAACATATGGTGTCAACCATATGGTGTTAGAATTTTTAAAAGTTCGACAACGTGATATAGACCCAAGAAATGGTACCCCATTCCAGAACAGAGATTCACTCACAGCTGTGTTTGTGGGCATGTTAGTACAAGATATCTATAATTCATAAAACAAATAGAAAGAACAATCTAAACTGTAAATAACTTGACAAGAAAGAGAGTTAGCAGCAGTTATTTTTTATTACTTGTGACACAGGCAAATTTGCATCCATATAAAAGTAATCAGACTATATTAACATAACAAACATTTTTTGTCAACTTGCAGTTTTGGAATTTAGAAATACTTCGTGGCAGAAAGTCTCTCACCTGCTCAGTTTCCCATGGGTAGAAGATTAAAGAGTACATTTATAACAAGACTAATGTTAGAGAACCTAGAAAGAGTAAAAAGTTATAGGAAAGAAACCAAATAAAGCAGAAACATTACCACAAGAAACCAAATAAAGAAGAAATATTACCACAGCAAATATTCCAAGCTCTTAAATTTTCAGTGAAGAGACACAGTAGAAATTAAGCAACCTTGAAAGGATACGTAGCCTGAAGCTATAGTAATGGTGAAGCAAGTGAGATGATTTCCTGTGTACATGATGAAAGAGGTCTTTTACAGAAGAAACAGAAGAGCTCTGCAGTTTGTACTCTTGTCCTGTAAGGCATATTGTTATCTATGTTGATATGCTGGGTTCTATGATTTATCGTCAGAGCATTCTTCCTTCTTTGTATTAAATGAGGCCTTAGTAACCCTAGTGTTGAAGAAGTCCTTCCTTGACAAGGGTGGATCATACATATGTATGTATATATGTAAATGGGATCTGGACTCGAGTGGATCATAAAAAGGGTACTCCTGTATAATTTGAACTTGGAATGAAAGAGTCTATCAATGTAGATAAGAATGTGTCTTAGAGGAAAAGCATCTAAGCTACAGATATATTCTCTTTCTTTTGTAAAAGACACCCTTCATCAGGAACACAAGAAATCAGCTCAGTTGCTCGGCCATTACTATAGCTTCAGCCTACATAGACCTTCAAGGCCAACAGTTCTCTGAATAACTTTATCAATAAATGGAAGGTTAAAGATAAGGTGGAGATTGGCATCAGATACACAACTTTACCCTCCTCAGAACAAAATGGTTATGGTAGATTCCCTAGAAAAGGACTTGGAAGCTGGAATGCATCCAAAATTGAGTGAATTGTAGATTACCAAAAGTTCATTAACTCCAAGTCAGTTGCCATGATTGTTCAATTAATTTAAGGAACTTGAACTGTCCGACTTTAAATTTCACCATCATTTATGACATTGATAAGCCATAATTTGTTGGCAACAATGTTTTTTTTACAACAATTTGGCAATTAGAAACCAGGTTTTATCTGTTATCAAATCGATTTATTTCCAGCCAAGGAACATGAACACATCAATCACCTTTTCCCCTTGGAGAACATTCTTGTCATTGCTTATGCCATGATCTCTTCTTGACTATGAAAAACCCTTTATTCAGGGTTCTTGATACAGTACTTTGGAGGGTCATACTAGGCTAATGACCTCCAAGGTCTTTACAAGCTTAGCTGTGCAACCTAAGCCAGTTTTGTCCCAGTGTGTTCCTTGGATGCCTATATAGTGGGGTATGTCAGTAAGGTGGTAAGTGTTATGTGTGTTGGGGGATATGTTAGTTGAAAATTATATTACTGTTGACCTCTGTCCATCAGAGACATGGGGGTCAGACTGGGAGTGAATTTGCAATTTACCACCAATGATCAAGGTTTATATTTAGCAGAGTCAGGGATGAACTCTTCTTCACATAGATGGGGAGCTTACTCCATAGAGTGCAGATCTTTTGTGACCCATAGTGATCCTGCAGCAGGTTCTGTTTATGTTGCAGACAAAGTGCAGATCCTTGGATCTAGACTTTCTGATATTGTTTGTCTTGCAGATATGCAAGATATCCATCAGAGTTAGATCCAAGAATGCCTTATATGCTAGGCATAGGTCGCCTCTCAATAACCTGGAGGGGACTGAATACAGAGATAGGACCTTAAGGTGATCTGTGTAGGACAGGGTATTCATAACCTGGATTCTCCTGGTAAGGAACCTTTGTAGGTATTCCAACTGTTGCAAGTGCCTGGTTAGGTATATGCCAAAGTAGGCATTGTACTCAGTGATGGGTCTGATAAGGGCTTGGTAGAGTGGTACTGTTACTTTCTTGGACCTGGATGCTGTACTCTTGCTTAAGAGTTGAGTGACACAGAATTATTGTCTAGCTATTTTGACTATGTATTGGTCAAATACCAGATTACTGTCTACATGTGTTCCCAGATACCTAATTATTGGGTCAACTCTTAGTTGTGTTGGATGGACACTTTCTTTATACTGAGTTTTAATTTGTGGCTTTCACACCAGTCATTTGTTTGTGTTAGACCCTCTTTCTGAATGTTTGTGGACATGGATTGAATCTTATGACAGTTCTGAATTTACACTCATCTGCAAACTTGGTGAGCTAGATGCCTTTGACATTTGCCTTATTTTTCCGAGAAGTAGATGCCAAACAGGAGCAGGCCCAACACAGAGCCCTAGGGTACTCTGCTGGTGACCGGTTTCTTGGTGGAGGTAATCTCACCAATTTTGACTTCTTCTGTGTTATTTGTGAGCCACCTGGCAATCCAGTAAGTTATGTTGGGATTTATGCCTAGTTCTGAAAGTGTGTCAACAATACCTGAGTGGGGTATTTTACTGAACATCTTGGCCAGATCAAGGTAGGTGGTATACACCATTTTCAACTTATCCATAGCCAATGCAACCCTCTCGTAGGATCATAGGATCATAAGAGATTATTAGGCTATCAACCAGGAGGCCATTTTAAGCCTAGCCATTTCAACCCAATGTAATACTGTAGAGGTACTAGTCAATACTCAAGATTGCATTTAGTGATGACTGCCCATATCTAAAAGGGTTGTGGGTTCTATGTATAGTAAGAATTTACAGCACCATTTCCACCCATCCAGGTTTCTCTTGAACAGTGTCATAGAAGTGCTTTGTTTCACATGAATTAGTAGCCTGTTCCAAAGACGTGGCAGTCACTGGGAGATAAATCTGTCCCTCTAGCATGTCCTATTTAACTCGCAGGCCATATTTAAGTCCCTGGAATGGGTATCCCTAGACCTGTTTTACTTACAGATATGTAGTAAGTTCATTAGGTTTGCGTCTTGGGTTGCTCTGTAGGCCAGGCATAAGTCTCCCCTAAGAAGTATTTATGATACGGAGTACATTGACAGGGATCATAGTCGGTCCATGTAAGGCACAAACTGGAGGCCCTTCATCTTTTTTGTTAGAAACCTCTGAGGTCTCTGTAATTACTGTAGATGCTTAGTATGGTACATACCGAATGGGGCGTTATACTCAATTATGGGCTGGATAATTGCCAATTATAGGAGGGTTATAATTTCTTTTCTCTTGAGGCAATGTCTTTACTATTCAAGTGAACTACATGGAAAGCTTTCCTTACAATGGTAGACACATGGTGGTCAAAGTTAAGGTTACAGTCAACCTGTGATGCCAGGTCCCTTACCACTTCATGGGTACTTAGAGTATTGTTATTGATTTGATAGTGTGAAGGGACACTGTTTGTGCCAAAAGGAATGAAGATGCATTTCTTTGCATTCAAGTTTGAGACCGTGACTAATACACCAGTTGTTGATTTGTGTGAGACAATCCTGGAGTATACTGACATAATCTGGGGATTCACTGATTGCACCCAGTTTGCAGTTGTCTGTAAACTTAGTCAGCCACAACCCTTTAGTTTTGACCTGAACTTCTGAGAAGTATATACCAAACAGTTGTGGGCCCAGCACTGACCCCTGTGGCACCCACTGGTAACAGGTCTGATGGATGCTGTGGATTCACCTACTTTGATAGTGTGTGTCCGGTTTGTGAGCCAGTTGGAAACTCATCTTGCAACAAAGTGGTTTACATTCACTTTTCTAAGTTTATTGGTAACAAAGAATGTGGGATTGTGTTGAAAGCCTCTGCCAAGTTGAGGCATGTTGTGTGCACAGATTTGCACTCAAACAATCCACCAGATTTAACAGGCAGGATCTGCCCTTCACAAAGCCGAATTGGGTAGGGTCCAGGGTTTGGAGGTCACTTATGTCTTTAGTTATGAGGTCCATAATGATCCATTCCATGGCCTTGCAGATGTGGCTGATCAGGCTTAAGAGTTTGTAATTCCCTGGGGCTGTTGCTAGGCGACCTTTCTGGAGTGGAATAACTGTAGCTATTCTCCATTCTGCAGGAACAAACCCTGTGGTTAGGCTATGATTGAAAAAGGGACTTAGTGGTGATGCTAGTTCATGTTTTAGCTTGTTTGGACAACAGCCTGGGGTGTCATCTGGTCCCTTAGAGGCCATGTTCTTTGCCTTGGACAGGGTGTTAAGGACCTGCTCTTTAGATATGTAAGGTAGGGAGAGTTTGTTGTAAGTTAGGAGGGGATAAGGGAGTGAAATGTTTTGCCAAAGCTATCCGCTAACAGGTTTGCTATCTCTGTGGGGTCAGTGTGTGTGATAGCATTGGCCACCAGATCTGCACATGTTTGGGTCCTAACTTTAGGTTATGTTCATAGCTGTAAAAGGCCTTATGGTTTCACTGGCGGTACTTGCTAGGTTTCTCTCAATGGAGCTCTTGGACGGTTTGACAAGTTATTTTATTTTCTTGTTAAGGCTGAGGAGGGTGCTTTTCCATTGTTGGGTCCTTGTCTTTTCTTGAACAGCAACTTTTTGCATTTATTGTAGAGTCTGTTGATGCTAGAAGTCCACCATGGTGGTTTGATTTTACTTGGGGCTCTGGCTTTGATTCTGTCTGGTACAGCCGAGTTTGTACACTTATGCAAGTGATTGTACAGGGCTTCAGTGTAAGCATTGGCATAGTTACCATTTTCAGCTTGGGGCAGGGTTTGGAATGCATTTATACCTTCACCCAGGAGGGTATATTTGCATTGGTGAAGTTTTTTAGTCAGATTTCACCCTTTGTGAGTTCTGGTGTTAGTGTCAATTTGAATGTGATTGATTTGTAGTCAGTTTTAACTAATGAGGGACCAACAGTTGCAGCAGTGCACCTGTTTGACATGTTGGTGAAGACCAGATCCAGAATGTTTGTTCCTCTTGTCGGGGTATGGACAATTTGCTGCAGGGCATTTGAATTCACAAAGTCAAGGGACTTTTGTGCTAGTGAGTTTGGGCTACAATAGGTTTCCCAGTTGGTGGTGGGATAATTGAAATCCTCCATAACCAGTGTGTTTGGTAAAATTTGGATTGTCTTCAGTTTGGTTAAGTAGGCTTTGTGGGTGCTGTGACCATGGAGGGGGATCTATAACTGGCTAAGACTTGAATGGGGGTCTTATCCACTGTAACCTGGACCTAGAGTAACTCCATGGAGTTGTCCAATCTAACTAGATGTGAGATGAATTTATCTCTAATATAGATTGAAGCATGGCCTCCTTTGGTTTTCACACATTCCTTTTGTGGTCTAAAGGTGGGGAAGGCATTGTAGCCTTGCAGGGCTGGGGTACTCTATGAGGCCTTAAACCAGGTTTCTGTGACTGTACAGACATTTACATGTTTTAGTGATATAAGTGCTTCCAGGGAGTGCAGTTTTTGGTTTAAGCTCCTAGCATTTAGCAGCACGACCCTTATTTTGTTCTGATTGGTTAATTTCACGTCGGTACTGTTGTTTTTGTGACCTTGCCTAAAAAAGGCACTATGGGGGAGACAAGAGCCTTTGCCAACAGTTGAAACCCTAGGGGTCTCAGGTGCAAACCATTTCTGGCAAAGCAGCCAGGTTTGTTGACCATGGCTTCTCAAGTAGACAGGAACTGGATCCTCTTGAATGACAACAAAAACTAAGCCAATTATTGAAAAAAAATTTTTTGTTTATACTGTGGCAAAATTCTAGGGGAGGGTAATATGCTGCTCAAGACTAGGGACATACCTGCCAGGGATACATACTCAGAGAGCTCAATCATGTCTCTCTTCATATAGTCCAGTGAGGTACATCTCATGTCGTTCACTCAACATAAACTATGACAGAGCCATAACGGTACTTGTTGCTGAGAGACCTGTGTGCATGCGTGATTTGGTGAATCCTGGCACTGACATGCAGCTGACTGTCATTTTTTTCTTGTCCAACCTGGTGAGAGGAACATCCATCTGTCTCAACAAGCAGAAACCTGCTCAGATGCAGGAGCTAAATACAGGCAGTCCCCAAGTTAAGGATGAAATCCATTTTTTAGTTTGTCCTTAAGTCAAATTTGTACGTATGTCAAAACACGTACATGGAATGTTCTACTGTACTATACTACAATACAGTACAATGCAGTACAAGAGATGATTCCATACAAAAATATGTTAAATTTACCTCTTTTTAAGCTTTACTTCACATTTCTGTACTACAGGCATCACCAACAAATGTTTTCCACTCTTTCCTGAACTTTCAAACCTCTGTAACTTAGACCCTAGTGTCATTTGCCAATTCTACTGCACAGTACAGTAGCTGGTTTAATACTGTGTACTGTACAAACCAGCAGTCTTGGTCAATCAGATCACCAACACAGAGATCTCTTAACCATTCGGATCTCTTGTTCTCCATGAAGGCGGTAGTAGCTGCTCTAACAAGACATGTGAGCAGCTTCACGAATGGGGAAAATGGGAAATAGGAAAGTACAACAGAATTCTTAATTTTAAGGTACGATTTGGGCAGCTTTAAAAATTTTTATTTATTTTCACATTATTTCCAACATTGCAACATCCCGTTCTAATCTATGGGTTGTCCGTACGTCAGATGTCTAACTCGTGGACTGCCTATACTAAAAGCTAAAACTTGAAAAAAACTCTAACAAAATTCAAAAGGATCAATGAGGATGCTTATTCCAAGTCCTAGAACAGCCTCCCTTTACCAGACAGGTGCCAATCAAACACAGTTCTCTCACAAAATTGCAGATAGGCCCCTTCCAATCAAAGATGGCCTGGAAAATGTGCTCAAAACAAACAAATAAACCACTACAAACAGTTCCAGAAACTGCAGGCCTGGATCTGGACTATGCTACAGATTCTACCTACCCTAGTTTCAGTGGGAAATACTAGAGAATATTTAACACAGCAGAAAAATAAATATGAGACACTGAAAAAATGTTTAAAACAGCAGAATCAGTTAAACAGTTAACAGATCAGTTAATTATGTACAGTTTGGTAGGAAAACCAGACCAGGCAGAACAGATAGCTCTGAAAAAGTGAAAAAATACCAGTAAATACTTAAACAGTGGAAACAACAAAAATATTTGCTAAACATTAAAAACAGCATTTTCAGACACAGTATAGCAGGTAATTGCAGTATAACAGTGTAGTGTAGTACACAGTAAATAAATACAGCATAAAGGTAGGCAGTAGGCAATAAAAAGTGCATTAAATAGTATAAATAAGCAAAAAAAAATCTACAAGATTAAGCAGGCAATATGTTTTCTTAACAAAGCCAAACTTGGATGGGTGTCTGTAGCTGAAATGTTCTTGTTGATCATTTCCACGATAATTTGCTGCATGGCTTTCCATATTACACCTGCCAGACTGATGGGTCTGTAGTTCCCAGGGTCAGTTGATGGTCCACCCTTATGAAGAGGGATGACCATTGTAGCCCTCCATTCATCTGGCATGTAACCTATTTTGAGGCCGTAGTTGAAGAGTTTCTCAGGTGGCCCTGCTAGGTCATGTTTTAGGCTATTTAGGAGTTCCTTGACTAACTAAAGCCAGTGCCAAATCCCATGGCCCGTTCTCTTGCATCTACTTCTAATTACCTTCATAATACTTCACTATACATAATCTGCACTGGTTGCCTATTTGGTCTTATATCACCTTTAAACTTCCACTGCTGTTGAATTTAACCTTGCATGTTTTAGGTTTATCTTATCTGAAAGAGTTCCTAGTTTCATATATCTCTATTATATACTTGGTTTTCATACCCTTAAGTTTTTTTCCATATTCTTCATCTGTGTCCTGAGACATTGGTTCACTGGTAAGCACTGAGCTTTCAGTCTTCAGAATATTACAAGTCTAGTGAATAACCAGAGGTCCAAATCAAACCCTGTACCTTGTATTTGTGAGGTAAAGACCTTAAACATCATGCTAACACCTGCCTTTCAAACACCCACCCTTTGGACACTCATCCCCTTTTGTGTGACCTGAGTTGTCCCACTCTGGCTAGCTTCAAGAAGTTGCTGAATAGCCATCTTTTTCATTAGTTTATGATTTTCTTGTATTTATTGGGAGGGGGTTATTTATCAGCGCACTGTCCACAGATTTTAGACTATCTACATATTTATTCATTATTTTCCTTGTAACAATGCATGGGCAACTTAAAAAAATATGAATCTGAATCTCAACAAGACAGTAAAGTCTATTGATGACAATCTAGTGATAATAAAAGAAGGACAGAAGTGCAGGGAAGAAAGAGAGGTGTGTGAGAAATGAGTCTTGTACAAATAAGATAAGCAATCAGATGCCCACACAACAGCATCTGATCAACCAGAACCATAAAACTAGAAATTAAACCAGAGTTGCTACTGTGAAACTATCTAGATTAAAAGACTGGCCATGTATATGGGTTGCTCATGTAGATGTCCTGAATTTCAGAAAACTTTGAAATAACATGATTTTATTATCTTATTCATATACAAAATGAGTCAGTGACATATTAAAATAATGTTAAAGATAACTATATAGTGTCTATGTGTGCAATACATAACTAATTCATCATAAAATATGTTAATTATTTTTATAAAAGGTTGGTGTAGTTATGAAGACTGGTAGAGAAGGGGCTGCCAGCCTAGTCAAATAAACTTTGATACACAATTCTGGCATTTGTAAATATAAATGTAAAATACAGGCTTGTGTATTAAATGTAAAGAAATGCTGTTTCAACAATGTGGCAAAATTACCATCTGCTGTAAGGAAAACTAAGTCAAGCATTTCTTATTGGTCCTTTGAAATTAAAATTACTTTATGTCTATTCCTTTGAAGTTAGAATTTGGAGTCGATGAGTCTGGAGTAAGCATCCTGCCTATTGTTTTAAGGCTAAAGTTAATGACCAGAATTTACATGTGGAATGTCCTTTATTGCACAGTGTAAAAGAATGTAAATGCAGTTCTGTGGGGCCTGGGAACCAGGAAGGTGTAAAAGATGATGTAATGTTTAGCAGAACTGCAGTTTCAATTTAAACAGTGAGAACCAGAAATTATTAAGCATTTTTGTCTGATTATCTAACTCAGCACTGCCTTGCTCTATGTAAGTAAGTTACTTTAGAAGTATGTTTTCTTGTAGAAATAGCTAGAGCTATAAAGATTAGACTAAGTGTTTTTCTGTTATTTCGGAACTGTACTACGGAATTATTTTAAGTTTCTGTGTGATCTCTGAACTCTTGAATAGCACAGTGGTGTAATAGTATTGTCTTGTGTTTTTAGTATTTATTGTTAAATATTTTTAAACCCGTTTCAACTGTGGCTGGTTTGTATAGGGATAAGTTAAGCTCTAGAGTACATTGCATATTTATAGAGTTTACTGTCTAAGCCACTCCTATAGCTTTAGCTCTGGGCTATACTACCAATTGGATAATGATATTGCACAGTAATAACTGGACACCCTTTAAGGGCCTTTGGGTAGCTGATAAATATTAGCTGGTAGTGGCAGTAATTACTACCGTATAGGCTGGGTAAATGGGCACAGCTGGAGAATCTGTGTCAGCCTTTCCCAGGAGTGTCTGTGAAGTTGTATAAATACTTATCTCAAATTGTGTGTGTGTGTCAGCTACTTAGGTAGGGACATGAAGCACTGGTTGGACAGAAAGGGTACTGGAGATTAGCTTGCCAGCTAGGCTGAGATCTGGACCCTATAGCTGTGCCAGTGGGGAGTCTTATTGGGACCTGGGGAGCAACCAGCACCAGACTGACTGTGATCTCTGTGTGCACTTAAGGGAAATCGTACTTTACTGTGTGTATTTGTTATCCTTTCCTCTCATATGAGACACCCTCTCTGGTGTTAGTGGTGAGGATTGAGGCTCCTTGATTGCTGGGCCAGGGCACGGGGCGTCACAGTAGTTTATGACGTAACATAGTTTTAAGTTGGCAGTGAAGATCTCAGAGACTGGTCATGTATCCCAACTGTCCATTTCTTATTTGAGTGTCCTGACATAGTTTACAAATACTGCAACATTCACTCACTAAAACTATTTTTCTTTCTCACTCCAGCACCCTGCAAAAAGAAAAAAAATATATTACAACATCTCACTCAAGGAGCTGCCTGTGAAAGCTTGTGATATAATTGAAGCCACAGAATATTCCCCTAACTTTGGGTCACCTTTATGAAAATCTCCTTCACTTGGCAAGATCATTTTTATTTATTTATTTCATTTTACATTTGTTTACCGGGAAGGACCGACTGGCCACAGGTCCATTTTCAGCGGAGGCCCAGGGAGAAAATCTCCAAAATGCTAAGCATGGAAATACAATACAAGACCAAATAATAAAAACAATACAATGTAATACATGGGAGAAAAGTGAGAATAGAATACATATCATCAAGATAAAAACAACTGTAGTACTCTCAAAATATATGTCTGTTACAGAAAAACTGGTGGGCTTCAAACCTAAATTTTCAGGCCTAGCTATCAACTCTCACATTCACAATCCGTAAGATGCATAGTAACACAAAAGCAGTAAATGCTCATCTTGCAACTATCGACTTGTTTCACTTTGACATGGCAGAACATTCTGCACTATAAATTTAGATCTGTGCCTTCCACTTAAAACAGCCAAAATAACAGCCAGCGCTAAATCAATTAATATGTAAATGTACAGCAATATCTCTTAAGTAGAAAAGAAATTAGAATAAGTGACTAACATTTCAAATACTGCATCATATGTACCTGCTTTATGACAAGAGGCTACAAAAGGAACTGAGAAGAAAGGCAAAATATGTATTTGAAAACTCTAGTTACCCAACATTAATATGCTTGTGTATTTTATAAAGCTAATACTTGTAATGTATGGTACAATTTTCTATCACTCTTTCTGTCACCAGTAAAAGAAAAAATAAAAAAATAGATGCCTGTTCAATAGTCACATGTCCCTGCCTCTTTCTATTTGCTTACCATAGATGCCTACAAAGTACTGAATTCTCCAGAAGGCTTGAAAAGGCATGATGTCACTACAAGATAAACTGTTGAACCATTTCACTGTCCAGTTAACGAAATGCAACTACAGTCTGTTCTCCGTCCCCAAAGCTGTCTTCCAGGAACCATTATCCATTTTCAACCACAATTCCCCTGGCGATATGAACATCTGAATCTGAAATTTCATTAAACCACTATGAATTTCAGTTCATTTTTTTTATCAGCTATCTAACTTACCTTGAGTAAGGTCTTCTATGAAAACAATAAAGAAAAAAATTACATTCAAAATAAATAAATAAATAAATAAAAAATAAAAACATATTCAGATTTCTGTATAGCTGCCATATATTTTTAAAGAACTTTTAGTTTACATTATAGTGTATTCTGGACACTGAAAACATCATTTACTTTTGCTTGAGTGACAATTAATGCTCATCAAGGACTCATTACTTTAGCTCTTACATGTAAAATTGGCAGCAACTTTGAAGGTATGGGTGTAAACATTTAAACTTGACAGTACTACTTTGGGCCTATCTCTAAAATGGAAAAATATTCAAGTGATATCATTTTCGACATTTTTAAGACTACAGGACATTCCCCTAGCTTTGGGTCACCATCCAGCAGATAAGTGGTCAAGCCAGGTATGGAAATAAAGTGCATAAAGAAAGCTGGTGTTGGAATGGAGAAGTTCAGAAAGTTATCAAAAGAAAGATGTACAGGGAAAGGCGGAAGACAGAAAAGATGGACCAGGCTAAGAAGATGCAATGGTTGACTAAAAAGGAGGTTAAAAGAGCATTTGCAAAAACAAAGAACAAGGTATCAGAGGCACTTTACCAGCTGCTAGAAACTAATTCAGCAAATGGCACAAAGAAACTCTATCAAAGGCAAAGACAGAAGGATAAAGAAATAGTCATCAGACACCCTTCATAAGGAATGCCAGCAGCAACCTAGTCACCAATCAGCAGGACATCAAAGGCAGATGGAAGAAGTACTTCCACCAGCTTCTGAATGAAGAAAACCACACAGAATCTGCACTGCCCTGGATGCAGCCTATGATGAATGATGAAGACAAGCCCACCCTAGAAATAGTAAGCATGGCACTAAGGAAAATGAAGTCAGGAAAAGCAGCAAGCTCAGATGAGGTCACTACAGATACGATTGAGGTGATGGGTGAGTTAGGAGATAAATAGCTTCAGAAGGTAGTCATAACAGCATGAAGAAAAAAGGCATATACCAGATGACTGGAGAATAAACATTCCAGTGTACAAAAACAAAGGGGACATTCACAACTGTGGGCAGTATAGAGATATCAAACTTCTGTCGCACTTCAATTTGCTGGAAAGGGTGACTGACTGATAGATGAATACTGAAAGCAGTTAAAAGTAAGAAGAAAGATAAACAGTTCAGATTCATATCAGAATGCAGACCTAATGTTTTCACTGAGACAGATAGTGGAGAAGAAGCTGGAAATGAGGGAAGAGTCCAACTGTTCATTCCTAGACTTGGAGGAGGCATAAGCCAAGGTCCTAAGAAAGCTGATTTGGGCAGTCCTGCAAAGGTTCAAAGTCCCATTAGAATTAGTGCAAGTTATGCACAAGGACACAGTAACTCAAGTGTGAACAGTGCTCGGTCTCATAGGGCTTTCCAAAGAGAGTAGGTGTGCATGAGGGTTCATATGTGAGCCCTCTGCTGTTCATACTGGTGATGGACTACATTAGCAAACAGGTTATAAAGGGGCAGCTCAACAAAGCTGCTGTATGCAGATAATATGACACTACAAGCAGATTAAACAAGAGCTTTAGGAATGGAAGGCAAAACAGGAGGCACATGGGATGAAACTGAAATTAGGTAAATCAGATATCCTGGCAGTAAATAGAGGAAATCAGAAAAAAGCTAAAAATTGAGCTAGATGGGAACATTTTATTTATTTTATTTATTTATTTCCAGTTTGATAACCGGGGTGGTCCACTGGGCTCAAGGAGCCCGTTTTCAGTGGAGGCCCAGGGAGAAAAGCTCCAAAATTACAAAGATACAATAAAAATACAATAAAAATATGATAAATGTACAATAAAATGCAGTTATGAATAATCCTAGTATTATATAATATTTTAAACAAAATTGTAAGATGATACAGTGAGATGTAGCAAAACGATGTAGTGCAATAAGTAGAGTATAGGAGACTTGAGGATAGTTCATACAGAACATGCTTGGTAATGAAGATGGGTAGTGGAAATTATGCAGAGTAGTAGGAATAAATGCCTAAAAGTGTAGGAAGGAGAGAGAGGCAGTTGAGTAGTGAAGCAAGAGGCAATTGTTTATTAGAAAGAAGAACATATGTGAGAAAAAAGCAATAGGGGGTAATACAAGGGGGATGGAGGGTAAAGTTAGTAGAAGAGTGTTGGACACAATTTGTAGAATGTTAGAGTCATTAGTTAGTCAAATGTAATATAGGTTTAGATGGGAGAAGTATATGGGGGAGAGAAGTACAGAAAGAAGGGTATGTATAGTATTTACACTATGAAAGAAATATCAAGAGGAAGCTGTTGGGCAGAATAGCAAGGTGAAGAAGTATTTAATGAAGAACAAGTAGAAATGAGTTTAATAGGATTAGGGGGGCAGAGAGCAATTACATTTCCAATTTTGGGAGAGATGAGAATGGAGCTGGGATTTAAGGAGTTCAAGGTTATTGGAGATTCTTAGTGATGGGGGAAGAGTTCCATTTTTTTGCTAGGGAACAGGATAGCAGACACTGGCCAGCAGGACGTTTTGGTTTGTGAATAGCAAGTTGATTTTGTTATGCAGATCTTAGGGGTCTGTGGGGAGTATAAGGAGGAAGGATGTATGCTAGAGCAGGGCATGCAGTAGGTTTAAAGATTCATTTGTGGGCTGTAGTGAGTTTGAGGTAGTCGAGGTAGTTGGGAAGCTCCAGCCATTTTAGCATGTGTAGGGAAGAGCAATGGTGGGAGTAGTGTTTAGATTTAGTAGCGAATCTGGAGATTTTGTTGTAGCAGATTTCTAGTTTTGAGGAGATGGAGGATGCAAGGTTGGTTAGAAGAGGGGCACCGTATAATAGTGATGGAAGTAAGTAGGTAGTTGCAAGAGTTTGCCTGATAGAGGGAGAAAGGAAGTGAGAGTTTTTGTATAGTAACCCAAGTTTTTGATGTTTTTTTTTTATATTTAATTGGACATGAGTATCAAATTTTTGGTCTTCATCGATAGTAACACCGAGAAGTTTAGCGAAGGGGACAACTTCTATTAGAGAGTTGGCATTACTGGTAATTTTGAAAGATTGTTTGTTGAGGTGCAGGTTTTTAGAAGGAGAGAAAAGTAGGATTTTGGATTTATTAGCATTAAGGGAGAGGTGGTTTTGAAACATCCAGTTCTCAGTGGCTGTAAAGGCAGATTGGGTAATTGCTTGGAGAGCAGGAAGATTAGGAGCAGAGCAGATTAAAGTAAAGTCATCTGCATACTGTACTATTTTAGTGTTGGGAACGGCTGCATGGAAATCATTAATGAATATACTGAAGAGCATTTGTGGACAGGTTAACAGCTTCAGGTATCTGGAAGGGGTGGCTTGAATGAAGAGGTCAAAGCAATAATCACAGGGGTGACAGCCCCCTGGCACAGAGTATGGGGGTGATATATGACATAAGAATGCTGACGTGGCTGAAAATCAATGTGTACAAAACAGTAATGTGACCAGTACTACTAAATTATACAGAAACCTTGCAATGAAGGCAGAGCAGTTGAGGAAGCTAAAGGTGATGGAGAAGAATAATCTGAGATGTGTGATAGGATGCAGTCTATGGGACAGATAAAGAAATGACGACATCAGAGCAGTAGCCCATGTAGCTCCAATTGCAGACAAAGTCAAAGGAAACAGATTACTGTGGTTGGGGCACATGTGCAGGAAAACAGAAAACAATCTGGTGAAGAATATTTGGGACAAACAGAAAGAGGGCAGGAGAAAATTATGGTGTCCAATGAAGAGATGGGTGGATTATGTGAGATAAGACCTGCAGCAGTCAAGTATGACATTTGAAGATGGTAGGAGAGTGGTAGTAAATGGAAAGAGATGCCTACAGTTTCTATGTCTGTATGTAGAAAATTGGAAAAAGGGAGCTGATGATGAATGAATGATAATTCAAGTTGTTACATTTCTACATGTGGTGGGTGATGATATATATTTCATAGTTCTGCCTTAACAAAGGAGCAGTAATATGATTTAGACTCTTTTAAGCTTAAGTTTTGCCAGTTCTTTGAACATAATTACAGTTTGCAGTATATTCAGTTTCTTTTTCATGGTTCACAAGAGGTTATTGCTGTATATATCTAACTGTAAGGTACAGAGACAGATAAGGACTTGCTTGACGCAGCATAACTCACTGCTGATGGAACTGTGTGTTACATTTGAGAAGATAGAATGACAGGTAAACTAGTATCTAAACAGATTTAATATTGAAAAAAAAAGTTGTGAATGTTTGCAGAGCAGCAGTGTTAACCAATGCTGGAATGAACTAACATCCTGAAGAGCCGGATGTATGAAAATTAAAAAGTATCAGAAGTGTGTCAGTAATAGTTTAAATGTAACTGTAAATTAAATGCATAATTTTAAAAAATGTTAAAATACTTGAGAAACAACAATGGGACAACCACGGCAAAGCACATGCATTTAATAAACAATAAGCAGTAAATAGATAAGCACTTTCGGAGATGCCTCCTTCATCAGATCAATACAAAAAATATATAAAATCAGTCTGCATATAAATACACTTGAAAAAACAATTACATTAATTAAAACCTTTAACCAGTTAACATTTTCTAGCCTTTAAAATAGGTTTTAAAGGTATAAAACCATTTAAGCCTGGTGGAACATCAGCTCTCAAATCAGCTATCCAGTGGGTTTTCTTTAACTTCTGTGGCATTCTTTATATTACCACCTCTAGGTGCAGGAGTGTAAATATCCAAAGCCATAAATGTAAAATCATGCTGTAGAAATTCATTAATGTGTTGAGGTACTGCACTTCTTTGCACATTTCTCCATATATCACCCATATGTAAAATATGTTCCTTTAACATTCTACTGGTTTTACCAACATAAAAAGAAGTGCATTCTGAGCAGGTTGCTATATAAATCACATTTTTAGTGGAACAGCATACATAGTGTGAACACTTATATATCCTTTTAGTAACAGGATGCTCAGACACATTATCAGTCTTAATATACCTGCATACCTTATATCTTTTGCATGGATATGTACCTGATTTGCCACTATATAATTTACCTAGGTTATTCTTATCACCAGGTCCTGGTCTATAACATAACAGGCTCTATAAGTTACGATTTCTCTTATAGCTGAAGTTTGGCACATCACCTACTATATTTTTCATCCTGTCATCAGACAATAATATCTTCCAGTTATTTTGTATTATATTCTTTGTATATTTAAAATCAGTACTAAAAGTAAAGGGCATCCTAACCTTACATATATTTCTCTGTCCCTTATTAATTGAATCTCCAGTATTCTTTGAATACCAAGGTCTACCTTTCCCATCTCTCATGGACTTAACCCTTTCTGATGCTTCCCTAACTTCCCTACTTTTGTAACCACGTTCTAACAAATTATTCTCTGTCACATTTATATGATGTTAAAAAAACACTTTCCTTACTACAAAGTTGGGAAGTTCTCAGAAGCTGATTATCCATGACATTCTTAAAAATATGGTGGGGGTGCATGCCACCCCTATCCAATAGAGCATTTTTCCAGCATGACTTATGGTATAACAAAGGCTTATTTTACCCCCTTCATATACTTTTAATAAAATATCCAAAAATTCTATAAAATCTACAGATGAATGCACAGCAAATCTTACAAAATGTGGTGGTTGTCTCTAAATAGTTAACAAAAGCATCCAATTGTTGTGTATCCCATTTCCACAAAAAAATATGCATCATCCACAAATCTGTGATATAAACCCATATGTGCTAGCCACGGATATTTTTCAGTCAAAATGTATCTCATCTCCCATTCAGCTAAAACCAGGTTTGCATAGCTGTTAGCACAGGGCATGCCCATGGCAACACCCTGTAAATAAAGCTTCTGTTCAAAGGCAAACACATTGTTCTCAAGTACAATATTCAACAATCTGCATATACGTTCAACATATTTTTGTCCATATATGCTACTCTTTCATTAAAGCAATACATGTACCTTAGCCCTACATCATTAGGAATGACTGTAAAGAGATTCTTTACATCTAAGGTCACAAGAATACATCTTGCATTTGAATTCAAGCTCTCCATATATTCACTTAATTGTTGTAAAAAATGTGAAGTCTGTTAACACAGTGACAGCCTTATTAACCACAGGTCTAAGTTGTCTTTCTGCCCATTTAGAAATTGTTTCTGTAACCCATCCTGAGCCATTTACTATTGGCCTTAGAGGAGGTTTTTCCAAAGATTTATGTATCTTAGGTAGACCTGATATATTAGGAATCTTAGGGAAATCTACCATAAAGTAATCATATAAATCCTTAGAAATAATGCTCGTCTGTAATAGATGAAAAAAATCATTCTTCATATTACTAACAATCTCTCTCACTTTGTTCATGTTCACAAGAGTATAAGTAGTTTCAACAACACATTATTCATAGTTTCCACATATGTAGAATAATCTAGCACCACTACTGCACCTCCTTTGTCTGCAGATTTTATAACAATACTTCTGTCAGCAATGAGATCATCCAATGCTTGCTTTTCTTGCAAATTTAAATTAAAGTGTCCTGGTCTATGCCTGGACATAAGAAGTGTATCAGTTTCATTCTCACAAACTTTCAAAAATGTATCCATCACTGGTTGAGAAACAGGCATAAATGTACTAGGTTTTTTATACTTATTATATTCAGCAGCAGCAGCAGTGTTAGAAAACATCATCATCATCATCATCCTCTTTTTCCCATTTACATTGTGTCGGGGTATCGTATTAACTGTCTCCAACTCTCTCGATTCAGTGCCACTCTCCTGCCTTCTTCAACACTCATGCCTGACTGTCGCAGATCTTCTTTCACACAATCCATCCACCTCTTTGCTGGACGCCCTCGCTTCCTCTTACCTTCTTCCTGTCTGTCCCATATCTTCCTCACCAGATTGTCTTCTTTTTTTCTACACATGTGCCCATACAATCGTAATCTGTTTTCTTGATCTTTTCTGCAATTGGAGCTACTTTGGCTTCTGCTCTTATGCCCTCATTTCTTCGCCTGTCCCGCAGTGTGCATCCTACCACCTTTCTCAGGCACTTCATTTCCATCACCTCTAGCTTCTTCAACTGTTCTGCCTTTACTGCCCAGGTTTCTGTACCATACAGTTGTACTGGTCGCACCACTGTCTTGTACACGTTACTTTTCAGCTTCTTTGGCATTCTTCTGTCATATACTACACCTGATACTCTATGCCAGTTGGCTGCAGTCCCTCTGATTCTAGCTTTGACCTCTTCATTCAGACTACCCTTCTCCTCAACCACCCCTCCAAGATACTTGAAGCTGTTTAACTGTTCCACTATCTTCCCATCTATCTCTATTCTCAGCTTCTTCTGATTTCCCCAATCTGTTGCCATTACCACTGTCTTATCTGTGCTTAGTTTCATCCCATGCGCCTTCAGATTTCCATTTCATTCTCCTATCCTTTGCTGAAGTTCTAGATCAGAGTCTGCCTGTACTGCCACATCATCTGCATACAGCAGCTTTGTTGCTCTGACCCCTCCAACCTGTTTGTTGATGTAGTCCATTACCAGTATGAACAGCAGTGGGCTCAGAGCTGAACCCTGGTGTACACCCATTCCCACTGGGAATCCCTCAGTGAGGCCAAACACTGTTCGTACTTGAGTCACTGGGTCCTTGTACATACCCTGTACTAATTCTACCAATGTTTCTGGGACTTCAAACCACCGCAGTACTGCCCAGATCAGCTTTCTTGGGACCTTGTCATATGCTTTCTCCAAGTCTAGGAAAGCCCAGTTTGACTCTCTCCTCTTCTCTAGTTTCTTCTCAAGTATCTGTCTCAATGCAAACATCGGGTCAATTGTGCTGCATCCTGATCTGAATCTGAACTGTTCATCTCCCATCTTGCATTCTACTATTCTGCGTATATGTTTATCAATCACCCTCTCCAGAACTTTCATGCAATGTGGTAGGAGTTTGATGTCTCTATACTGTCCACAGTTGTGGATGTCCCCTTTGTTCTTGTACACTGGCACGAGTATGCTTATTCTCCAGTCATCTGGAATACGCCTTTCTCTCCACACTGCAATTAGTACCCTCAGGAGCCATTTCTCCCCTAGCTCACCCAGCATCTTTTTCATATCTGCTGTGACCTCATCTGAGCCTGCTGCTTTTCCTGACTTCATTTTCCTTAGTGCTGCTCTTACTTCTTCTAAGCTGGGCTCCTCTACTACTCTCATTGTAGACTGTTTCTGGGGCAGTACCGCTTCTGTGGAGTTTTCTTCATTCAGAAGCTGCTGGAAATACTCCTTCCATCTGCCTTTGATGTCCAATGGACTGGTGAGCAGGTTGTTGCTGGAATCCCTTATGAAGGGTGTCTGACTATCTTCTTTATCTTTCTGTCTTTGCCTTGCAACCTGGTATAGTTTCTTTGTGCCCCTTACTGAGTCACTTTCCAGAAGTTGATAGAGTGCCTCTGATGCCCTATTCTTTGCTATTGCAACTTCTTTCTTAGTTTCTTTGTTAGCCAACCAGTAGTCATTCCTAGCTTGGTCAGTTTTTTCAATCTCCCACTTCTTCCTGCACTCCTTCTTTCTTTTGATTACTTCCTGCACTTCTGCATTCCACCACCAGCTTTCCTTATGTACCTTATTTCCATACCTGGCTCGGCCACATATCTTTTCTGTAGTCCTAACACATGCTGTTTTAGGCGCTGCCACTCTTCTTCAACTCCACCTATTTCCTCCTCTTTTTGGGGTGCTAGAGCCCTGAGTAATTCCTTGAACTGCTGTACTTTCTCTCCAGTCAACTTCCAGGTCTTCAGCTTGGTATCTGTTGACCTTAGAGCCTTCTCTGACCACTGCTTGCAGCTGATTGTGGCAACTATTGGTTTATGCTGTGAACCGACTGTTTCACTGTTTATATGTTAGAAAACATATAATGCAAATTTACATTCCTAGCGAACTGCCTTAAATCTAATATCACATCATGTAACTTGCTAGTAACAGCTGGTACAAAAGACAAGCCCTTGTTTAAAACATCAGTTTGCACATCAGTTAAAATTTTATGAGAAAGATTAAATACCAGTTTAAATGTCTCTATATCGGATTGTCCATAGAAAGCTTCCTTCTCTTGCGGTTGTTGCTGAACAGCCTTCTGTTGTTCTCTGGTGTCCTCACTTGTAAAGGTAGACGAGTGATCAGGGGTAAAAAAAGTTGCATTAGACTTTGGTTTGGCTCCCATCTCAATGCTCTTAGTCGTTAGTACAAAAGAATTAAACATGGTGGGTGAAATTTCATCAGTTTTTGTTGTAACCCTGTTCTCTGACTTCTGAATTACTTCAGTGGCCTCGATTTCAAATTCTAATGTAGTAATATTGAGACATTCATCACTTGATACATTCTGACCAATCACTGACATTGATGGCACATTGCTAACCTCCAACATGCCATCCTTACTGTTCTTGGAAGTGTTTGAACCTTTAGGGTCTGTGTTAAAAGTCTTGGTTACAGCTTTAACACCCTGAATATTAGAATCTGAGTCAACAGCATTTGTATTCTTTTTGGCTACATAAATATATGGCTTTTAACAAAATCAGCATAATCTCTTTCCAACTTTTTTAGTTTTTATGCGTTGTAACTTAGAGTCATAAAGAGAAATATTGCAAATTTAAAAAAAATGTGACAGTATTCCAGTGAAAAGAGCTTTAGTGCCACTCGGAAATTATGGCAAAATTGAAAATGAAATATTTTTAGTTAAAAGACTACCATGGCCAACTCTTAACAGAGAGTGCCATAATCATTTTCTCAAGTATCCACATCTAGAAAAATGGGTTTCAAAGCCTCTGCTGCAAGTAGCTGCAGCCAACAGACTTATTGGCATTGCAAGCAAAAGTTTGACCAGAACACTAATTAATTTGTTAAATAGAAACAACTATCTATTTGTGAGTAGGAGATTTTTGTGTTGAAACAGTGTGTACAATTTCTACACTGATCTCAGAAGTGCACAAAATGTGTTAATAAAAATAAATCTGACAAACTGAATAAATGACAAAAGTATAAGGTTTAAACTAGATACTGGTGCAGAATGAAATACTGTCACTGAGACTTCCCTTGACCATTTTGAATTTGAGAAATTCACTATCTGACTGCCTCTAAAGTTCCATTATTGACTTATTTGGGCACAATCTCAGTTAACTGGATCAAACCATGTTGAGTTATTTGTTTGAAACTGGGAATATAATGTGATGTTTTAAGTTGTGTCACTTCAGCAACCTAATATTTTAGGAAGTTTTGAACATGAATTAATGGGCATGATTCAGTGAATTCACACTACACAAGTTTCTGAGTATTATACTATAAAGTCTAATACAACCAGAGGTAGTGGTTCAAACATTTGCAAAGGCATTGATACATTTATTAACCAGTTAGACCCAATGGACACACAATTCTTTTTCAGGGGTGATCCAGGCACAGTGCCTGGTTAAGTGACATACTCAGGGTCACATAGTAGGCAAATGAGGGCTGAGAGACTCAAACTCTGTATCACAACAACTACAAATCATAGACATAACCCTTTGCACCAACTGCCAGACTCAGAATTGCATTTAAAGTCTTCAAACACCCTTTCTAGAAAGCACTTCATATTCTATTTAAATTGCAGAAAATAATTCTTCCATTACAAAGATTTGATGTAAGCACATCATAGAAAGCAAGGAGATGCATTTCACTGATTATTTATCCATGGGGCATATCTCAAAGAAAACTATGATAATCCCTTAACAGTAGTATCTAGAAGTCATATCAATCACACCTTATTTATCTGTTTTCTTTTTTGGAAATCTGTCAGAATCTCTTCAACATATGGAAGATATTTTGAGTTGCAGTTGCTACAGTATGATTTGGTCTGGAAAGTTAGATGATATAAACAATTTTTCTATCCCTGATTCACTTTTATTATACTTAGTATCACAGAAAACCTGAGCCACAAGGGCTGCTCTTTAAATCTATCAGAGTGATTGTTTATACTGAACTTCAAAAAGTCATGCTAGAGAAGCTACATGAAGCTTATTTAAGAAGAGTAAAGTGCAAAGGAAAAGCGTGCAATGTCTTATTTTTATGAAGCATGTCAAAAGTATTGAGCTGATTGCCAAAGATCATCACATTTGTAATGTGCATCACAAAAGCTGTTCCAAGAAAATCATGATTCATCATGAAATTCCAACTCATCCTTGGAGTAAGATTGCTTATTTCCATTGCCATTAATTTCCAGTTTAGAGATGGTCGGTATCTTATTTGGGTTGATTACTATTCTAAGAACCCTAAAGTGCGTAGACTAACTTTGTGGCATAAAAGATAAAGTGTTCACTGTGATGAGTTCAATGGACTGGTGAGCAGGTTGTTGCTGGAATCCCTTATGAAGGGTGTCCGACTATCTTCTTTATCTTTCTGTCTTTGCCTTGCAACCTGGTATAGTTTCTTTGTGCTCCTTACTGAGTCACTTTCCAGAAGTTGATAGAGTGCCTCTGATGCCCTATTCTTTGCTATTGCAACTTCTTTCTTAGTTTCTTTGTTAGCCAACCAGTAGTCATTCCTAGCTTGGTCAGTTTTTTCAATCTCCCACTTCTTCCTGCACTCCTTCTTTCTTTTGATTACTTCCTGCACTTCTGCATTCCACCACCAGCTTTCCTTATGTACCTTATTTCCATACCTGGCTCGGCCACATATCTTTTCTGTAGTCCTAACACATGCTGTTTTTAGGCGCTGCCACTCTTCTTCAACTCCACCTATTTCCTCCTCTTTTTGGGGTGCTAGAGCCCTGAGTAATTCCTTGAACTGCTGTACTTTCTCTCCAGTCAACTTCCAGGTCTTCAGCTTGGTATCTGTTGACCTTAGAGCCTTCTCTGACCACTGCTTGCAGCTGATTGTGGCAACTATTGGTTTATGCTGTGAACCGACTGTTTCACTGTTTATATGTTAGAAAACATATAATGCAAATTTACATTCCTAGCGAACTGCCTTAAATCTAATATCACATCATGTAACTTGCTAGTAACAGCTGGTACAAAAGACAAGCCCTTGTTTAAAACATCAGTTTGCACATCAGTTAAAATTTTATGAGAAAGATTAAATACCAGTTTAAATTTCTCTATATCGGATTGTCCATAGAAAGCTTCCTTCTCTTGCGGTTGTTGCTGAACAGCCTTCTGTTGTTCTCTGGTGTCCTCACTTGTAAAGGTAGACGAGTGATCAGGGGTAAAAAAAAGTTGCATTAGACTTTGGTCTGGCTCCCATCTCAATGCTCTTAGTGGTTAGTACAAAAGAATTAAACATGGTGGGTGACATTTCATCAGTTTTTGTTGTAACCCTGTTCTCTGACTTCTGAATTACTTCAGTGGCCTCAATTTCAAATTCTAATGCAGTAATATTGAGACATTCATCACTTGATACATTCTGACCAATCACTGACATTGATGGCACATTGCTAACCTCCAACATGCCATCCTTACTGTTCTTGGAAGTGTTTGAACCTTTAGGGTCTGCGTTAAAAGTCTTGGTTACAGCTTTAACACCCTGAATATTAGAATCTGAGTCAACAGCATTTGTATTCTTTTTGGCTACATAAATATATGGCTTTTAACAAAATCAGCATAATCTCTTTCCAACTTTTTTAGTTTTTATGCGTTGTAACTTAGAGTCATAAAGAGAAATATTGCAAATTTTAAAAAATGTGACAGTATTCCAGTGAAAAGAGCTTTGGTGCCACTTGGAAATTAGGGCAAAACTGAACATGAAATATTTTTAGTTAAAAGACTACCATGGCCAACTCTTAACAGAGAGTGCCATAATAATTTTCTCAAGTATCCACATCTAGAAAAATGGGTTTCAAAGCCTCTGCTGTAAGTAGCTGCAGCCAACAGACTTATTGGCATTGCAAGCAAAAGTTTGACCAGAACACTAATTAATTTGTTAAATAGAAACAACTATCTATTTGTGAGTAGGAGATTTTTGTGTTGAAACAGTGTGTACAATTTCTACACTCATCTCAGAAGTGCACAAAATGTGTTAATAAAAATAAATCTGACTGAAAAACTGAATAAATGACAAAAGTATAAGGTTTAAACTAGATACTGGTGCAGAATGAAATACTGTCACTGAGACTTCCCTTGACCATTTTGAATTTAAGAAATTCACTGTCTGACTGCCTCTAAAGTTCCATTATTTACTTATTTGGGCACAATCTCAGTTAACTGGATCAAACCATGTTGAGTTATTTGTTTGAAACTGGGAATATAATGTGATGTTTTAAGTTGTGTCACTTCAGCAACCTAATATTTTAGGAAGTTTTGAACATGAATTAATGGGCATGATTCAGTGAAGTCACACTACACAAGTTTCTGAGTATTATACTATAAAGTCTAATACAACCAGAGGTAGTGATTCAAACATTTGCAAAGGCATTGATACATTTATTAACCAGTTAGACCCAATGGACACACAATTCTTTTTCAGGGGTGATCCAGGCACAGTGCCTGGTTAAGTGACATACTCAGGGTCATATAGTAGGCAAATGAGGGCTGAGAGACTCAAACTCTGTATCACAACAACTACAAATCATAGACATAACCCTTTGCACCAACTGCCAGACTCAGAATTGCATTTAAAGTCTTCAAACACCCTTTCTAGAAAGCACTTCATATTCTATTTAAATTGCAGAAAATAATTCTTCCATTACAAAGATTTGATGTAAGCACATCATAGAAAGCAAGGAGATGCATTTCACTGATTATTTATCCATGGGGCATATCTCAAAGAAAACTATGATAATCCCTTAACAGTAGTATCTAGAAGTCATATCAATCACACCTTATTTATCTGTTTTCTTTTTTGGAAATCTGTCAGAATCTCTTCAACATATGGAAGATATTTTGAGTTGCAGTTGCTACAGTATGATTTGGTCTGGAAAGTTAGATGATATAAACAATTTTTCTATCCCTGATTCACTTTTATTATACTTAGTATCACAGAAAACCTGAGCCACAAGGGCTGCTCTTTAAATCTATCAGAGTGATTGTTTATACTGAACTTCAAAAAGTCATGCTAGAGAAGCCACATGAAGCTTATTTAAGAAGAGTAACGTGCAAAGGAAAAGCATGCAATGTCTTATTTTTATGAAGCATGTCAAAAGTATTGAGCTGATTGCCAAAAATCATCACATTTGTAATGTGCATCACAAAAGCTGTTCCAAGAAAATCCTGATTCATCATGAAATTCCAACTCATCCTTGGAGTAAGATTGCTTATTTCCATTGCCATTAATTTCCAGTTTAGAGACAGTCAGTATCTTATTTGGGTTGATTACTATTCTAAGAACCCTAAAGTGCTTAGACTAACTTTGTGGCATAAAAGATAAAGTGTTCACTGTGAACTTAACATTCCAAGTTCAAATATTGGTTCAGGTGCTGGAAGAACTGGGCAGAAGGAGTGGGAATGGGTGGCTTAAGGTAGTTTACCCATCATGGTGGTGGTGGGGAGATGGTAGGCCCAGGCAAGCAAACCTGCTTCCATGCAATTAGAATCTCACATGATACCAAATCTAGAGGTGATGGGCTTGGAAGCCCTTGTAACCCTCAGACAGTGTCTGTGTGTGTATGAGAGCATACATACACACACACACACACACACACACACACACACACACACACACACACACATAGGCACATGTATGCACACACACACACACACACACACACACACACACACACACACACACACGCACCCACACACACACACACACACACACACACACACACACACACACACACACACACACACACACACACACACACACACACACACACACACACACACACACACACACACACACACACACACACACACACATAGGCACATGTATGCACACACACACGCACACACACACACACACACACACACACACACACACACACACACACACACACACACACACACATTAGCAAGGACAATCTTGCAGTGATGCCAGCATTCATGTCCTGTCAGTCACCAGGGCTGTTGTTAGGGTGATACAAATACAGCCTCGTTGCTGTGATAACAGCACTTCATTGGCCTCACTGTCTTGCTTTCACCATCAGTAGTCAATATGTAGGGATAAAAATAAATTGGTGGGCTGTTAGGTCAGCAGGTACAGCTGCAAAAATGGAGATAGAAAAAGAAATAACCAGAGGCAATTAAAATGAAATATATAATATCAATTGTCATAAAATTGCTAATGTCAATTTTTTCATAGCATGTTATCCTAGATATGCTTGTCACAGGTAATGACCTACAGTATGTGAGAAAAGACTTGAAATTATTTTTTCAAGAGTAGAAATTCAGATCAAATCTTTATAGGCAAGATAATGAGGCAGAATGTCCAGGTTTTGGCCTCATGTTTTTCATCTGTTTTTCATAACATTGAAGTTTTCTAGCAATTAGTGGTAAATACTTAATGACTGATGTTAGAAAATGACAGACATTTGAATTTCAGACTTCATATCCTTAGAAAATTCATGCTATTGCAAAACCTGTTATTCTAGCAACTTTCTAAGTTTGTATGAGCAAATTTTAAAAATTGTTCCTATTTCTGGGCCTTTGTCCCACTTTTATTTAGGGCTTTGTCCAAATGTCTTGCTCTAAATGGTTGAGAGCTATGATCCTCTGCATTACCAATTTACTGGAATAACTGTCAGACATTAAGAGTGCAGGCTCCCTGCTAAAAAAGACTTTACATTTTGATGCATTTTATTTATATTTTGACAGATATGTGTGGTAGTGGAAAAATGTGGTCAGTACTTTGGGCAATACGGTGCTGTATAGTTCAAAGGTAAAATCACCAATGCAGCAGCACTGTGATGCTGCTGAAACTGTCTGCACTAATGCACAGTAGCAGGCTGCATGCAGCAGGAATGCATAGGCACACATAGACAAGGCTACAGCAGAGGTCAGATCTGTGCAGTCCAATCAAAGTATAGATCTTCAGAGGAAGAATTTATTTGACAAGGCATTCGATTTTCTGCCAGAAATAGCTTGTTGTTGTTGTGTCTTGCGGCATTTCCCGGTTAGGGGTCACCACAGTGGAACTCCGGTTCGCTAATGATTGGCAGTGGATTTTTACGTGCCAAGTTGCCAGCCCTGATGCACAACCTTCAACAAAGGTACGCCCATTCACGCATGTCTCCACACAGAAGATGCTCCAGCTGAGAATTGAACAGGACAACGTCTTACTGTGAGGCAACAATGCTACCGCAGCACCTACTAATAAAAAATGTCATGTCACAATCACAAGTAACATGTACCCCTACAAACCCCCTGCTCACTTTACTACAGAGGTGAATAAAACTGTGGGATGTGCTATGCTGTTTAAGCTATTGCTGTACTCTTGCATATGTGTGCCTAAATGTAACTGCTGAATGTAAGGTAGTCACTTTCTGCTGGACATGAATACAGACAGTTTTTGGTAAGATCACAGTATCATATTTTGATAAGGCTTCTGTTCAATGCGGTGACAGCAATGAACTGTCAGAATGGACAGAAATAATCAAATGCCCTGTTCAGTAGACACCATGTATAATTAACACAGTCCCGTTATATGAACAGCAGTTCTTCTCTAAAACTATAAAAATCACCATTGTTTGGCATACTGCTAATGCAACAAATTTTCTAAATAACACCTTTTGTAGAACATTTCTATCTATGATGTATTGTAAAACTCACTATTGTTTGACATAATGCTAATGTAACAAAACTTCTGAATAACTTTGTATAAAATCTGTCACATAAAATGTGTATGCTATGAAACCAATTATCTAACAATCTTACTCCTGTAACAAAAAATAAAAATGTATATTTAATGTATGTTTCTTTTGAAGTTTCTCTCCCTGAGCCTCTGCTGAAAAGGGGTAGATTTCCTGCCCAGACAGGCTATCCTGGTAAATGAATGAATAACTAACTAACTAACTAACTAACTAACTAACTAACTAACTAACTAACTAACTAACTAAATATAGAGGATTATGATCGGGTCACCGATCATAAACTGCTTATTATGTGTTCGAGACTTGGACGTCAAGAAATTCACCTTGAGAGCAAAGCTCGAGAGGTAAATCTTGGCATCCATATCAAGAAGACATAATAAGTAGGTTATGATTGGTGAGGTGACCATAATTCTTTGCAGTGCATGGAGCTTTATCTGCTTCATCTACTACTAGTTAAAGGGGAAAAAGTGCAAATTGTTTGCCCAGCTTTCAAAGTCATAAAATATGTAGTATGCACTGCGAGAGGGGTAGTGTAATGCAGTCCTTTACGTTTACACTTACCTCCCATATCTCTCAACTGTCAAGATTTTCGCAAGATGTCCAGATTATTGCTACATAATTTTGGTCTGTTCTTCATAAAATATCTGGCTTTTGACTAACCACTGAGGTCTGAAGTCAGTAAATAATGACATACATTTGAGTTTCAGTGTTTTCATTCTTCAAATTATGCAGGTGAATATTATTCTAGCAACTGTCTTAATTTTTTTTTTGTTTGTTTTACAAAAAGTTAAGGACATGTTAACTGTATGGACAGCAGGCAGAAACAAATGTTTTGTTCTGCCACTGTCATTTGCTAGTCAGTACAGGCATATTTTACTGCCTAGAATGGGACCCGACTTTAACAACTTTCTCAGGGGGTGTTTAACATTTCTTAAGGTTGGGTCATGGGCCATTCTGGGGCTTAACTGGTTTGTCTTTTTCCGAATATTGGAGTGTAATCAGTACAATTCATGCACTACAAATAAATACGTTTTGAGTAATAATTGAAATATCATATACTGCAGAATTATGGAATTTATTTTCAGATGATTCATCCTCAGTGGTAGCTGGTAAACACATAAATCAAATAAATTGGTTTTCGTTTTGAGTAATAAGTGAAATGTCTTGTACTGATCGTGGAACTTGTTTTCAGATGAGTCATTCCCAATGGCTGCTGGTGACTTTAAAATGGGGTAGGGGCTACAAGAAGAGTTACCACTTTTTCTATTTTCGATGTGGGACACAAGAGGTGTGACCAAAGATATATCACTGTTCCTGTGGGCAAGATGTGAAGAAAATGACTGAATGAAGCTAGGAGTCGGGGGGGGGGGGCAGGGCCATTCTGAATGATCTGTGGTGCATCCTAAAGTTTTTTTTTAAACATTTGATACAATGATGGCCTGAGCAAAATGCATAAATAAGGAAATCAATCCAGCCTTACTGTTTTTCTTTCTTTCAAGGCAGAAATACGTTTTATTTAATCCTTAATATTCAAATGTGGCACAATGGTATTTCTTAATAAATTGGGAAGACAAACACTTGAGAGGCTCTATGAATCATATCTAGGAATAGTAAAGTGAAAAGAAAGAACACAAAATGTAATGTAGACATGTGCCAGGAGTATCCCCTCAAAGAGAACAAATTACCCAGATTAGTGCAGCTTTAATGACTGCATGCACCTCATATGTCTGCATGTGATCAAATGAATGAATAAATATATAACTAATGGTTAGAGTGATGTATTTGAGCTATTTGCTGTCACATCCAGTGTAGTCTACTGCAACCCTACAGAATATGCATGCACACTCACACACACACACACAATGATGTACCTACTAACTTCATCAATTTTATTGACTCTGCTTACTTTATGTGTCCACTTGTGATCAAATTAATAAATGATGGTCACAACCACTGGTGCAACCAATAGTAAATTTGTCTTTTGGGCTGAAAGATTAGACATTTGTGGTTTCTATTTCCATACCAGTTATTTAGATTCATTTTGGGGTTAAGAGTTGTGGGTTGGCATAATGGTGTAAGGGTTTACTTTGCAGACACAAAGTACAGGGTTTGAGTCTTACCCTTGTGTGGAATTTGTTAGGTTTAAAATGGCCCACAAGGATAGCTAGTCTAGTACTTACCTATGAAACTCCTTGCAGAAATTAATGTATTTTTGCTTATTATAGTCAGATAGATATAGTGTGACTCAGCTCCCTATCGAAGTGTCAGCACAATTCACTCTTCTCCTTAAAACTTCATTTTGCAGGTCAGGCAAACTCCCCGATCCCCCAAACCTATATATACCAATTCTGAGAAGGCCATACCTTGGAGAAAGAGGACCCTTCTGAAAAATGGCATCTCAGACTTAGTATATGTAAGTTCATTCTTTTGTCCATTCAGTCCCCATATTTTGGGACCCTCTATAGCTACTCCAAACATTTCAAATGATTACTGTAACTCACTGCAATCTCACACATATAATGATGTGCCTCTCAATTAATAAAGATTAATGCTGAACAACTCAGGTGCCTGACTGTGATCAAACATGTGAACAAAATAGTGCACTTCAGCTGCACAACTCAGATGCCCGACTGTGATCAAACACGTGAATAAATGCATAAATTATGGCCACAGTAGTGCGCTTCAGCTTTTTGCTGTCAAATACATACAGTACAGCTCACTGCAAACACTACCACACACTCACACACAGACATACACACACACACACACACACACACACACACACACACACACACACACACACACACACACACACACACACACACATACATGGTCTGCAATTACACATACTTTATAGGCACTGAACATCACAAATGTCTGGTTACACACACTTACACACACACACACACACACACATTCACACATTGGTCACACACACACACACACACACACACACACACACACACACACATATCCACACACACACTAATTTGTTGAATATATACTTCTTAGAATGTCTACAGCAATGCAATTAGTTCACTGCACACACACACACACACACACACACACACACACACACACACACACACATCAGTTTACAGGCACTGAATTGTCTCTGTTCATAACAGATGTCTCACACAGTAACACACACACACACAGCCACACACACACATGCCAGATTGTTGTCAGGCACATGTAGTACTACATACTGCAACCCTTCTTAAATTCACACACACACACACACACACACACACACACACACACACACATACACACACACACACACACATACACACTCACACACACACACACACACACACACACACACTCACACACACACACACACACACACACACACACACACACACACACACACACACACACACACACACACACACACACACTCACTCACTCACTCACTCACTCACACACACACACACTCACTCACTCACACACTCACTCACACACACACACTCACACACACAAATGCAGGGTTTACTTATGACTCATCACCGCATGCTGCTTTAACTCACCAGTTTTTAAAAGATGAGTATCAAAACTAATGAGTCAAAAACCTTTAAAACAGGCAAACAATTTCTTGAATGGGCAAGCTCTCCCTGCACTACCTATGTGGAGTGCTCTGGTCCACACCCCCAATACTATATATACATTTCCATGGTTGCATTACACTGGAAAATAAGGGAAACCCGAAAAAGACCTCCACTGGTTTGTTCAGTCCAACACGTTGTCATGGAACCCACCACAACATTAAATTCTCAACGCCTTGTTAGATAGATAGCCCCGCACACACACACACCACACACGCACACACACACACACACACACACACACACACACACACACACACACACACACACACACACGTACACATGCACACACGCACACATGCACACACGCATGCACTCACGCGCACACACGCACATGCACACGCACATGCACACACACCTGCTTAAGGAAAACATACATACATACAGAGTGGTACTGCAGGCTGACAGGGTAGTGGTACCATTGAACAAGATAGACTAGCTTTTGATTAAAAAATATCATTTAATGTAAAAATGTACTCATACTTTGCTATCCATACCTTTTTTCACTCATTTTTAATTGCTTTAGGTAACCCCAGGTACCAGTTGGCTTTGCTTTCGGTTTCCTGGGCCCCAGGTATCAGTTGACTGAGGCAGTGGGAGCCAGTGAAAATGGCTGCTCACTGCTTCCTCCAATAGTAATGTCAGCCACCTCTCCAGTGCCATTTCTGCCTCATAAAAATGGCAGTATGGTCTTTGATAAGGCATAAGCATCTTATTCTCTGTTGAGCATGTATGACAAAGCTGGACTATTTCCAAAAGTTCAACATCCCCAGTCAAGTAAGCCAACCTTTTTCCTTTGTCGTTTTTGAGAAATTGGAAGACTACAGTTGCAGAGCAGTATGCACAGTGCTCATACTGTGCATTCATGGAGCAATATATAGGGTAGTCTTAAATAAAACTAAAAAATTCAAGGAATTAATCTACAAAAGTTGTTTTTCTCATTTGGATGGGCTGCATCCTAACAGTTTTGCATCCCAAGGAACCAGTCATCATTCCCTTTCCCTACAGTGCAAGATCTTTAACTTAGTATATTATACTTTATGTATTCCAGATAAAGTATCCATGTCATTTAACTGAAGCAATTGTCAGTGAAACCACCGACTTAGAATACACAATAGTGGAAACCACTTTTTCCAAGATTCAGAAACAGTGCACTGTGTTATGTGAAACAGTGAGACAAGAGGCAACGGCAAGGTGGGACCATTTCAAAGACATACAAAATGTAATTATGTCACCTGGGAAACTAGACAGCCAGAATGGTATGCAAGTGACTATTTAACTAGATGTAAATAAGCAAAATTTTGGAAGTGAGAGTAATTGTGAATACAAATGAGGTAAACAATATGGTAGAATGGTTTAGGAAAGTATAAATATAGCATGAGGAGCCCATTAAGGTATCAAGTGTGAACTCCATCATTTCCAAGTGAGCGCAGAAACTGATCACCCCAAGATTCAAGAAGTAGCATTTTGATGCACACAACAGCATTTATTAGGGTCTGTCCTCACAGCTAGTGGCCACAAAGGTTCATGTCTTCGCTCTTAGCATTGCAGATGTGTCTGCCCATGGCTGATGTAACATCACCTCCATCACAGTGACAGAGTTCAGTGTCATTATGTGGCCACTGTACAGGAGCATGTAGACATGTGTGGGATGCATGGACTACCTATCCCTGTGGACTCTAACGTATGTGTAACAATGACCATATTTGCTAGAGGGACCTTCTAGTTGACATCAGAGGACATGGTTGGTGTTTTACATGCATGATTCTCAGGAATACTATACCAGCGCCATGATGTCATGCTGCAGCATAAAGAGAAGCACATGTGGTTCCCATGGATCACAGAAGAGTGAAATGATACCTTGTAAACATACCATGAAACATATTATTTTACTGAATTTCTAAGAATCATTTACTGCAACAACATTATTAAGCCTCTGCTTGGTCCATGTGTTAACTTGCCTATCAACTGGTAAAAGTTCCTTTCCATTAATTACTAAGTGACACACAACGCAAGAGTATTATTTACAAATTACCTGTGTATAATCCAGACAATATTCAGAACACCCACATAGAAAATAGATATATAAAAAGAAAAATCATCATCATTAACCCAGAACAAATAAAATGTTTAGCTACCATTTAGCAACACAGAGTTGTTGTACCAAACTAATATCCATAAACATTAGGGTGTCTTCAAAATATCCCAACTAACAAACTAAAACAATGAGTAAAAAGGTCACACAGAAAAAACAATCAGTTTAAAAAACAAAAAAGAAGAAAAACCTAGCAAAGCTAGACTTTCCACTGTGTGATGCCTTAAACCTCTTGTATTAGAGGCAACATGGGCTATATGCAAATTACCCCTTAAAGACATCAGGTGTTTCAGCTAAATGGCAATTCTGAATGTCCATGACTTTTTCTTTTAAGTCTATTTATGGAGAATATCAGGCCAATAAAGCCAAACCCCACTAGCTGTGGGCATGCATGTTTCTGCCTTCTTATGGCATCTTCAAAATATCCTAACTAACAAACACCTGATGCCCTTAAGGGGTAATTTGCATATATCCCATATCACCTCTGATACAAGAGGTTTAAGGAATTGCACAGTGGAAAGTCTAGCTTTGCTAGATTTTTCTTCTTTTTTTCTTCTTTTTGTTTTTTATTCTGAGTGACCTTTTTACTCATTGTTTTTAATTTGTTAGTTGGGATAGGTTGAAGACAACCTAATGTTTATGGACATCAGATGGTATGACAGCCCTGTGTTTACAAACGGTAATTAAATATTTCAGTTATGCAGATGTTGTAAGAAAGCAGAGAGATATGTATGGCCACAGCTAGTGGGGGTTTGTTTTTATTGGTCTGAAATTGTCCAATATAGACTTGAAAAAAGAAGTTGTGGACATTAAGACTTGTTGTTTAACTGAAGCACTTCATGTTCTTAAGGGTAATTTGTATGTATCCCATGTTTTTTCTAATACAAGAGATTTTCTCATACTGGGAAGTCTATCTTTACTAGATTTTTCTTTTTTTTTTTTGTTTGTTTTTTTCTGTGTGACCTTTTTAGTCATTGTTTAGTATGATTCTTATATATGGCACATATTCAAGATATAGTAGCAATTTTTATGGAATGATTTCCCACAGGGACATCTAATTGGTAAGTGCCTTCAAGCCACCAGCCTGCAAAATCAAGCCAGCAGGTGTGCTGAATGCCATCCACTCATAAAAGTGCCCATTCTTATATGTTACATGCGATGTCATATGTGTCCTGGAGCCCATAATGCCTATTTTCAACCCACAGAGCATGGTTGAGATGCAATACAACACTGCACTAAGACAGAATAACAACATCATTAATCATGCATTCAGAGTGATAAAGGCGTTCCTTTACCTAGATGCCACTGGTGGTGTGCAGCAAAATATTTATTGTATGTACAATGCTGCACAACATAGTGTTACGCAAACAGCTAGAGCACGGGGTGACCATCAGAGTGTTAGATGGATCAGAGGAGCAACAGAGGATGTCCAGATGAGTCATTGAAGGAACCAGCTGCTACGGAATCTGATGTCAGGCTGAAGTGAGTGCAGCATGCTGTGGCACTGGCAAAGAAGCAGCTTCTGATCCACAACTATAGGCCAGAATAAAGACAACAAACATTAAGACTGATGCATGCAATTCTATAGCCAGGCTATGCTGTACAGTGCATTGACTATCTATGCTGTGCATTAGGTATTATCTAGGTACTATCATATAGCTTACAGGGCTGGGGAGGGCAGAGTTGTCATCATGAGGATAAGTGGGATGGATACATACAGTGACAGTCACAATGATCTGCAATGACTACAAAGTTGGAAGGGGAATGGATTAGGGGATGTGGAAGAGATATTAGGGTATACAATTGGAAGACTTGGGTAGCTGTGAATACTATGTAGATGGGGGAGTGGTAATTTCTGATAAAGCTGGTGGGTAAGTGTTCTGAGTGGTTTCACAGTACTGATGGAGAGAGATAAACAGCTGCAGCAAATGGTGAAACACTGAACAGGTATGGATGTGACAGGAGTTGTGAATCTAAAGGAGTTTATGATGCAGATTGTTAACAGCTTTTGGAAAAGGAAGTCACTCTTTCATAGAATAGCACCACAGTTCACATCCACTTTGCAAGGATGATGTGGCATTATGGAAACATGATCACCTTGCCATGTGATGTTCAAGATCATTCAATTGAAAATAGCCTATTTGATATAAAAAATGCACGTGAATGTCTTGCCGAGGATCGTTTACTTAAAAAAACTGAGTTAAAATAAAAAAATGCACTTAAAACCTGCAGCCCAGTCATGCCACAACAGGTTCATCATAGTATGTGGCAGGAATGAAATGAGGATCTGTGACCCAGATTAGTGCCTGAGGAAGTGTACCCATGGTGGTGGCAGAGGAGGTGTAACAATCATGGTAGGCAGTGCCATGATGGATCTGTGACCCAGATTAGTGCCTGAGGAAGTGTACCCATGGTGGTGGCAGAGGAGGTGGCAGATGATGGATCTGGATCTGTGACAGAGTGCTGGCCTGGTGTACCCATGGTGGGGGCAGAGGAGTTGTAACAAACATGGTAGGCAGTGCCATGATGGATCTGTGACCCAGATTAGTGCCTGAGGAAGTGTACCCATGGTGGTGGCAGAGGAGTTGTAACAAACATGGTAGGCAGTGCCATGATACCCCATGCTGGCTGCAATAGCTGTAAAGTGATCCTTCACTGTCCTCAGTAGGCTTGTGGGGTCTCTGTTCCTATACTCCACAGATGTATGTAGGTACTGCAGGTCCTTGCAGATGTCATTGCTCATGACATGCAGTATCCTAGTCAGTTCCACTATTGCATAGGTGGCATTTGTTGGTGAAGAACTGTAGATGTGTTATCTGGCCCCAGTGCAGTTCCCCAAACTGGTACCCCCTTAATTCAGAGTAGAGGATCCAAAAAGTATTCTAGAGGTTGAAGACTAAAAAGAAAAAGAAAAAACTCTTCTGCACTTTGAACTGTATCAAGTTGCTTCCTACAGATGTAATAAGCAGTTTGCTACAGTTCAACTCACCACACACATCATACTTCGGCATAAATGCAGCATCAATATCAATATTCATTTATGAAGCTGTGATATCCTTCCAACTTCATAAAGCAATGTCAGTACTGTACACATACACTATCAGCAACTGCCAATCCAGCCCCCTAACAGATTTCACCTGGAGTAGTTGTCTCCCTTGCACCACCCTATTTATGGCCATGTGTCTGTGTCTGGATCATTAACTTGCACCGTGCTTTAATAAAATGATTAAGTCTGTGCTAAAGAAGGCTGTAGAACAAGGTGGTAAGAACTGGGGCCTGTTAATTATATCCTGTTTGATGTGATAGACGCATCCCAAACTCAATGAGATTTATTCCATTTGAGTTACTATATGGGAGATGCCCTCAATAATTGTTGGGACACAGCCAAGAAGAGTTGGGAGGAAGAAAAAAAAATAAAATTTAAAACTGTAATAACCCACTCAAACCTGCAACATAGGTTGAAAATGATTATGCCAGTACTGAAAAAACATATGCAAAGGAGACAAGACATGCAAGAAGAGGTACATAACAAGGATTCCAGAATCTGGTCATTTAAAACAGGACACAAAACATTTGAGTAGTCCTCTCTGTGAGTAATAAATTAGGATAATACCCCCTCCTTTGAGATGATAGAGAAGATAAACAAAATGAACAACAAAATAGAACAGACTGGAAAGAAAAGACAAAAGCATCTCTCTCTCTCTCTCTCTCTCTATATATATATATATTCTTCTTTCAGCTTTTCCCAGATAGGGGTCACCACACTGGATCACCTGTCTGCTCATGATTGGCAGTGGAGTTTTACAGTGTCAAGTTGCCACCCCAGCACGCAACCTTCCACAGAAGGCACACACACACACACACACACACACACACACACACACACACACACACACACACACACACACACACACTCACACCTAGAGGTCAATTTAGAGTATCCAATCCACCTACATCATGTCTTTGGGATATGGGAGGAAACCAGATATATATATTTATATATATCTATATATATATATATATATATATATATATATATATATATATATATATATATATATATATATATATAGTCATTCTAAGGGGATCCAGTATCTGTCTGCTTGTGATGACTTGGTCAACAGACCACGACGATTTGCCACAGATGGCCTGCACCTTTTGCCCCTGGGATTCCGGATACTGGCTAAGGCTCTTGCTGTCCCTATAGTGCCTTTTTTTGGCAAGGTTCAGATAACAAATTCACCACCATAACAGGAACAGGCAAGCAAAAGCTGAGGGTAATGCTACTTAATGCTAGAAGTCTAAATCTCAAAATGCACTCACTCGAGGCACTCCTTAAAATGGGGAACATCGATATCTGTGCAGTGACTGAGACCTGGCACAAGGCTCCAGAGAGCACCCCTGCACTACCAGGCTATAACTCATACCACACTTTTCGACCATGTAAACTGGACCGAAACACCAAAGGCAGAGGTGTGTCCATATTCATTAAGGATATCCACACCTCCAGGCTAGTTGCTCAGCATAATGCATCTGAGGTTATCCAAGTGCAACTAACTTTGAGCAAAACTGCAATCCAAATTGTAGCTTGCTACAAATCCCCCACCATGCCCCCTGGATTCCCACTCCTCTTTTCTTGATGTACTGAAAAATATTAGGGTTCAACCAACACCCTAATAATGGGCAACTTCAACTACCCTACCATTAACTGGGAAAACTACTTGTGTACCAACTCCTTAGCTCAACGCTTTCTGGAATTCATAAACTCCAATGCCCTGGATCAACTTATCCACACCCCCCACCAGGGCAACAATATCCTAGACCTAGTCATTACCAACATGAGTGACCGGTTTTCCACATCTGAAGTCAACTCCTCGTTGGTCCGATCCAACCATAAGCTAATCACCCTTAATATCCACATCCTGCCCCCCTCCCCCCATTAAGGAAACTACAGTAAAAAATTTCTCCAAAGCCAACTTCACACTTCTTAGGACAGAAGTGGTGAACTTCATGACATCCATGCAGATGGACAATACAGTTACAACTGCTGAATCCTATACAAATGCACTCTATAAGCACTTACACGAGTGCATGGATTGTGCTATCCCAAACAGATCTAAGACACTATCCTCCAAAAAAAAGGAAGCCAATCTGGTGGTCCCCTGCCATAAACAAACTGTACAACATAAGGAAGAAACTGTTGCAAAAGAGAGTAAAATCCCATGAGTGGAGGAGCTCCCTGGTCAGCCTCAGTAAGAAGCTGAGATCCCTTATAAGATCCACCAAAGCTAGCTATGAAAACAAAATCACCCCTAATTCCAAGGACAACCACAAAGCATTCTATAGCTACATCAAGAATCGCAATGGCAACACCCAGATCTGCTCTGAGTTACAGCACAAAGGCAAGAAAATTACAGAACCAACTGATATTGCCAACATTCTGGCAGATAGGTTCAGAGCAAACTTTACCCCCTCTCACCCCCTAAAGGGCCCATATCTATACAGGAAGAATGCAGAGTCCCTGTAATCACAACTACGCAGGTAAAAGCTGCACTCTCTAAAGCCAAAAACACAGCATCCATGGGACCGGACACATCCCAGGCTATGTTTTACACGAACTTCAGAATGAACTGGCTCCCCACTTAAGCACCATGTTCAATAATAGCCTCGCATCAGGCTTTGTGCCCACTGAATGGCACAAAGCAACAGTTATCCCACTCCACAAAGGGGGAGCCACCACTGATCCCGGGAACTATCAACCTATTAGCCTGATGAGCCTGGTCTGTAAGGTCATGGAACGTATCATCATGGAACTCATAAACAAAGACATTGGTAACCTCCAAACTCTGGATCCCACCCAGTTCAGGTTTGTGAAAGGCAGATCATACCTCCTGAACCTGATCAAATTCTTTGAGGCAGTCACCAAAGCCATAGATGAGGGTAAGGTGGTTCACACAGCCTATCTTGACCTCGCCAAGGCTTTCAACACCATCCCCCATTCTGGAATTATAGCTAAACTCACTAAACTAGGTATAAATCCCTACATCACAAGATGGGTTGCCAACTGGCTCACTGACAAAATCCACACTGTAAAAGTTGCAGACTCCAAATCTGACCTCAAAGCAGTGACAAGTGGAGTACCACAGGGTTCTGTCCTGGGACCTTTCCTGTTTGGTATCTACTTCTCTGAAGTACAGGCTAACACAGAAGGCCTCTGGCTAACCAAGTTCGCAGATGACTGCAAACTAGGAGCCATAGTAAAATCGTCAAATGATGTGGACATCCTACAGAAGGGCCACGCTGAGACAGATGCCTGGTGTCAGAGCCATGGCCTCAAGCTCAATGCCAAAAAGTGCAGTGTCATCCCCTTAGGTAAAAACTCTGTAACCATGAATTACCATATAGGCAGCAATCTACTTAACACCGAATGCGTGATAAGAGACCTTGGGACCCAGGTGGACAGTATTCTCTCCTTTGATAGTCACATTGCCACAGTAGTCAGGAAGTCCTTCTACGTGGCACACCTCATCATAAAAGGGTTCTCATCCAGGAAAAAAGAGGTCATTGTTCCACTCTACTCGACACTCATTAGACCCATTATAGAGTACAATGCCACTTTTGGAATGTACCTCACAAGACATCTGCAGCAGCTGGAAAGGCCACAGAAGTACCTCACAAATAGGATTACTGGCCTCAAACAAATGCCCTACACTGACCACCTCAAAAAACTCCATAGCATATCGCCGACTCCAAGGTGATCTCTGTCTAACATATAAAGCTATGTCAAACCCAGAGCTGTTGGACATGCTACACCTAAAGAAATCCCAATCCCTATGAGCTACACACTCTAGGGACCTAAACCTTGTCACCACAATAAACAGGACATGCTGGAGGGATAGATTCCTGTCTCAGAGACTTCCCATACTCTGGAACAGGCTACCCATCTATGTCAAGCAAAGTTCTTCATTAGCACTCTTCAAGTAAAATCTTGATGAGTGGATGGGAAATAGGAAATACACCCCGGGGGTCTTCTGTGTCTCTGCTCGACAGTGGCACAGGAAAATAACTTTCTTGAGTAGCATAAGCCAGGGAACCTTGTTGGCTAGGCTTACCTAGGCCCTTGGGCCGATAGCCTAGTACCTACCTATGAACCTATGAACCGATATATATATATATATATATATATATATATATATATATATATATATATATATATATAAATGTAGTGTTTTTTTTTTTTATAACATGCTTTAACGAAAGCGCTTTTTCGATAAAGTGTGTTAGGTTATTATGGATTCGGACGTTTGCTCACTTGAGCAAACGTCCTAGATCCATACATAGATATATATATATATATATATATATATATATATAGATCTACCTAATTTCGTTGATGGACTCAAATGTCAACATTTACAGCACTGACTGCAAAATATTGCTGACATGAATGTTCGCATATTACTGCATGCACAGAGCAACAACCTCGGCACATGCAAAAATTAAAAGTAAATTACAAAATAAAATGGGCTGTGCCCTCACTCCCCGTGCTAATTATATATACTAACTCAAAAATCACACTATGTCAGGGAAAGGGCATTTTTCTCAACCTCGAGAATTGTGTGATCCTACATACCTATCAACCATCTGTGTAGTCAACCAGATTTTGTTGACTAACCAGATGTTGGCCATACGTACATTTGACTAAATTCAGTTCCCACATATATAGGTGCCAGGGCATCAGGAACTTCCCCTACTCTTTGCAATAGGTGCCGTGGGAAATTCTACATCCAGCTGCACTACCTCCAACTTAAGTAGATGGGACCTTGGTAAAACTTCTTATCCGAAGGACGAAAATTCAAACTCCTTTAAGCTGGAAATGAACCAGCGACTGAAGAATTAGGTGCCATATACAGAGATAAACCAAGATACACTCAGAGATGCACAGACATATTTTTACTTCATAATTCAAAGCTGGCACCTGCTTTTATTCTTTATTATTGTTATTATTATTATTTTTCTATTAATAATAATATTATTCAGTCTGGAATCTATCTTCTCTACCTTCTGTCAGACTGACTGGAGATTGAGTGGTTGATTGTTTTAAATTAGACGGATATGCTACCCACAAATTTAAAAATTGAAGCATCTCTCTGTTAACTTAAGAAGAGTTTGAGTGATTTAAAACAGGATATTGTGATCCATGAAGACTGCCGACACTGCTGCCAGTCAAATAAATATTTAGGAGACAGCCATTAAGACCAGATGGGATATGGCATATAAATCATTTTATTATCAGTATATAATAATGGTATAATTTAATGATTGTTCAATGATCTCGTGTGCCCACAGAATTACTCCACAAGCAGATGCTGAAGTGCTTGATATTCATTTTTTTGTAGATTGTTTATACCTTTGCACTGTCTCGGTGCAATAATCATCACACAAGCAACAGTGCTGTTTTTCTTTAAAGAAGTTTAAAATAACATAAGTTAAAATAAAGTGAGAGTAAATATGTGTGCATAGTGTGGGGAATGCAAATGATATGAAAAAGACACCAAAAGAGGACCAGATGTTTTGTGATTGTAAATAACTTTGCTTTACAGGAGGTAATGCTTGTTTGAGTTCAGAAGCCTAGCTGCATGTGGGTGGGAGTGGAGGCAGACAACTAACTGCACAAATACCGAATATCCTGCAGTTAATTTTTGAATAACTCTTTCTTTTCATCTCTGGCCCCTGAAACAAGTGCACCGAGTGAGCTCATATCAAATGAAGTAGTGTTTCACTTCTGTTGATGTTTGCACCCTGACTCAGTATTCTTTTTTGTGGTGTAGCAGATAACTATTTAAACTGTATGATGCACTGAAGGAACTTTTGAACAAGTCATAGCTTATTTTTGTTTTTCAAAAGCTTCACACTTTAATAAAAATTAAAACACTAAGTGTACCAATGCATTATGAGGTATAAGGTACTTGATAACAGAAAATCATATCAAACATAAGAGCATTCTACAAGTTTCAGTAATGTCTTCTGTCTTCTTATAAAGAGCAACAAGTGACATGTTAAACCAGCACTGGCAAAGAAAGATTGCCTTCATATTCAAGGCACAATTTCACATTCATTTTAATATACAAGAAGCACAAACCAAGTATGAACATTTTTGGTGCTGTCAAAATGCAACTAAAGTCACTTCAAATCTCTGTACTGGTTGCCTTGATGGTATCATTTTTACCTGCCTCTAGTTCTAATGCAAATGTTTGCAATCATTTGTGTGCATGCATGTGTGTATGTGTATATGCTTGCGTGTGTGTACCACGTTCATTGTGTAAAAAATCCCCTCCTCATCTCACTTATCTACAACTAACCACAGCCCACGAGATAATCTATCAAAGTGAAACCTGCCCTTCTCTCTCCCCCATACTGACCATGTACCATCCTAATCACCACCTCAGGTCTGTAAATAAAATGCTACTGTCTATCAAGAAACCCAAGTTCTCAACTGGCCAAAATGTATTCTCACACTGTCTCCAGGTTATGGAACAATCTCCCTCCTTCACTCAGAACTATCAGCAATCCTGCCTCCTTTAAAAAATCCCTCAAATCACATCTCTCCTCTCACTGGCTATGCTCCTGTACCTCAACAAATTATCCCAACTCCTGACTTCTCTTTCTGAAGTCTCAACTTTAATCATTCTATTCAAACATCTCCTCTCCTGCTCTCTACCATAACTACTTCTTGCTGCCTCATTAACTTGACAATTCTTCCTATAGCCCTGCCATCGCCTCCTTTCCACCCTGAAGTCAACCCGCCTCTGCCAAGGATTCTACAGATATATTCTGTGTTATTTAAATACTTGTCATCTTTTATTGCTACATTTATACCTGATTGTAAATATAACCACTGTTTTTGCTGTTAATTTTTCTTTAAATGTGAATGTACTGCTTATAACACTTTGTTCTATGTATTATTTACTTTACTTTTGTATGGAATCAATGTGGAGCTTTTCTCCCTGGACCTCCACTGAAAATGAGCTCTTTACAGGCCCAGTGGACTTTCCCGGTTAACAAATGCAATAAATAAATAATAAAAGCACTTCAACATATTCTTAGGATTCTGAAAAAAATCTTACTTCATGTATGTTTCAAAATAAGATTTACTGTACATCAGGGAATGCCCACGGCTACTAGAAAAGTGTACTGAGCTGGCGTCACAACTGGGCACTTCACAGATAGTTACTAAGCATAAAATCAAGAAGACGGTTGATGAGCCTATCCCATTATTCTCAGAATTCTGTCTTTTTAAGCGATTTGCTCAGAGTAGGTAAGTGGACGGAAATTAAAATCTTGGCTACTGGAAGCAGGTTGTTAATAATTTGTGACCTTAATCCCCTGGACTCTCATAGATTCAGAGGTTCATAGGTATATACTAAATTAACGACCACTGGGACGTTTATAAGCCTAGCCATGCAAGTCAAATGTACCCCACGAGTTATTTTGCCTTAGAGGTTATTTTAAAGAATGTATGTTACTTAGGGCATGAGTTAACATCTACTTAATGCCATCAGGGACATAGGTGTCAGACAAGGGGTGAGTTATCAATTTCCCATCCACTGGTGCAAGTTGCACTTGAACAGGATTAGGAAATGGCTTCACATGGATGGGAAGCCTATTCCAGGGAATGGGATTCGCTGTGAGACATATCTGTCTTTCCAACATGGCCTGTTTAAGCTGCAAGCAAAGTTTAAGTCCTTATATCTAGTAGTTCTGGTGCCATTCATTTTTGTGGTTATTCAAAATGCCTATCAGAGTGGGATGTAAAGACACCTTGTATGCAAAGCGTAAATCACCTCTCAGCAGTCTGTGGGAAAAAGATTACAGAGCTGGGGCTTTGAGGTAATATGCATAGGACAATGTGTTTATGCGCTACATTCTTTTTGTGAGGAACCTTTGTGGTCATTCTAGTTGTTGTATGTTCCTGATCAGGTACATGCCGAGGGGTCATTACACATAGTGATGGGTCTGATGAGGGCTGATTATAGTGATACAATTAAATTTTTGGACCTAGATGCCATATCTTTACTTATAAGTTGACTGACATAGAATGATTTTTCTTACTACCTTATACACATGTTAGTCACAAGCCAGGTTACCATCTACTTGAGTCCTCAAATCCCTGACTACTGTGTCTACTTTCAGGGAAGTTTTATCAATGAGGTTGTTTCACCTGGCTGTCCAACTTCCCGAAAGGTACTATTATGCATTTCTTGGTGTTGAGTTTTAAACCATTACTTTGGCACCAGTCATTTGTCTGTGTTAGACCTTTCTGCATGGTGTTGGTATCTTAGGGAGGCTTCTATGATTGCTTCTAATTGCAATCAGCTGCAAACTTGGCAAGACAGCAGCCCTTGACATTGTTCCTGTCTTCCAAAAAATAGATGTCAAAGAAGAGCAAACCCAGCATAGAGCCCTGGGGTACTCCAGTGGTGGCCAGCATCTTTGTGGAGGTGGTGTCTTCTATCCTAACTTCCTGAGTCATGTCTGTGAGCCATCTGCCTTTCCAGCAAGTTACATAGGGTTTTATCCCTAATTCCATGAGTTTATTTACAACACCAGACTGGGGTATTGTATCAAATGCCTTAGCTAGGTCAAGGTAGGTAGTATGCACTATTTTGCCCTCATCCATTGCATGAGTGACCTTCTCAAAGAAGTCCACTAGATTCAGTAGGCATGACCTGCCTTTTTCTAAGCCATACTGGATTGGGCCAAGTGTCTGAAGGTTTCCTAAGTTATTGTTAATCATTTCCATAATTCTTTCCATGGCTTTGCATATGAGATTAGTCAGACTAATGGATCTGTAGTTCCCAGGATCCATTGATGGTCCATCCTTGTGCAGAGAGATGACAGTTGTATTCCTCTATTGGCATGGCACAAAGTCTGTGTGAAGGCTATCATTGAATAGTGACTCCAGCTGCCCTGATAGGTAATATTTCAGGCTATTTAGGAGGCATCCTAGGATATTATCATGGCCCACCAAAGCTGTATTCTTGGCCTTAGAGAGGGCATCTAAAACTAGTTCCCTTCTGATAGTTGGAGATGCTATGTTAAGTGGCATTTCCTTGAGGGTAACTGAAGGTGAAAGGGGTGTAAAGTTGAATTTGTCAGTCAAAATTTGTGAGATCTCCCAGTTCCATGGATGTGGCTCCATTTACTAACAGCTTGGCACACTGTTGTGTGCTACCTTTGAGTTTTCAGACATAGCTACAGAAGTCCTTATGGTTGTTCTTCGCCTGGGACACTATTTTTACTTCAAAATTTGCTTTGTTGGAATTCATTTGTCCCTTAGTTGTCTATTCAGTTTGATGAGAGTGGTTTTATCTTCTTTGGTATTAATTGTAGCTAAGATTTTTTTTTCTTTTATTGTATAACCTATTTAATTTTGGATTCCACCAGAATGATTTGCTTTTTTGAGTTTATTTATGTATTTTACATTTGTTAACTTGGTAGAGTCCGGCTGGGCAAGTAGCCCGTCTTCAGTGCAGACCCAGGGAGATAAGTTCCATAACAATAGTACAAAAAGATTACAAAAATTATTAAATGATTAATTTAATTTAAAAGAGTTAGTTTTGGGCTTACTACTGGCAGGCACAGCAGTCTCTATGCAATCATTGACATGATTCTACAGAGTTGCTGTGAATAATATCACATACTTATGTCATTTTTCAGGTAAGAACAGCAGTTTTTGTCTGCAGCAGCAGAGATCAGTATTATTTTGCATTTTGTCACCTGTGCTGTGTTCTCGGTACAAGATTCTGCTCTTACTTGATATGTGACACCATGGCTGCATGAGTGCATGAGTTTATAAGTTTGTTAGAGACTTTCTGTTGGGAATTATTAAATAAAGGATATAATTTACTTTTTGTGCAATTAAATTCTTTTTAGAAAATTACATTTAGCATGTCAGAGTAATTCAGTGAAGAACTACTCTGATTGTTTCCAAATACAGTCTAAAAAGACAGTGACTAACAACAAAGCTATCAATGTGACTGAAGGCAGAAACAAACCACTTCATTTGTCATATCTAGGCTGTCTCATATTATGAGGGAAGAGACTGTTTGTTTGTCTTTCGGCTTTTCCCAGTAAAGGGTCGCCACAGCGGAACTCCGGTCCGCTAATGATTGGCAGTAGATTTTTACGAAACGCCGAGGTGCCAGCTCGACGCCCAACCTTCAACGAAGGCACGCACATTTACGCACGCATTTCTTTCAAACGCTACCCAACCGCGGGGAGGACATGCAGACTCCACACAGAAGGCACTCCCAAGCCCAGTCGAGAGTCGAATGGGAGAACCTCTTGCTGTGAGGTAACAACGCTACCGCAGTACCACCGCGGCATACTAAGTTATGGAAATCCGATAGGTTAAAAAACTAAATCTTTCAATATGGCTGCCATCATCATGGTCATTTGGGGTTATAACTAATTAAATCTTAATAAGAAATACTTGGAATGATTCTTATGCATTAGTATAGCACTGAATATTGAATCATAATGAAAAATATATTTTCATTTTCAGGATGATGAAGTTTTCCTTTAATATGAAACTGATGCTGTTTGCAAACGTCTACATTCCAATTCTAATCTGCAAGATCATCACATGTTATGAATGGCTAGTCAAGTTTAAGCTGTATTTTTAGAAACTGTATGGATAGTTGTATTGTAAAGATATGCTAAAAGATAATATGCAAAACGCCTTCTGTCATTATCCAGTTTGGGAAAATTATTTGCTGCTGTATATGACAAAACATTAAGTTCAACGGATGATAAAACATTTGGAGTGCATTTAGGTGATATAACTGATATACCCTTTGAAAATTTGAAAAAAGGTTAAGTCTGTCAAAATTTGCATCCATTTATGGACAAAAAATAAAATGTGTATTTATTTGGTACTTCCTTATTACAGTGACCTTGATGAGATTCAAAATGCCCTTGATGAAATCGCTACAGTGAGGAAACATTCTGCCTAGCAAGTAAGGTGCACTCCACATGCTTTGCTCACCTCCTTCGGTACCCAAAGTTAAAAATAAATTTTGCAGGTAGGGTGTATTTCCTTACCTGCTAACAGAAATAACTGACTGCATTTCTACTTTTACATTTATTACTTGAAATATATAGCTTAGCAGGGAGAAGGTAAAGTGTGAAAAAATTAGGAACAATTATTGACACATATGACATGACATGTATACCCAAAGAAAGGTTGCCTTTCCTATTCTCCGGTAACAACATTACTTGGGTGTGTATGCAACCACCTTCTTTGCCTAACACAGCAACCTGCTAGGTAACTCAGCTTCCCATTCATCTCCCTCTGTACATCACAGCCACACTGTTTAAGTACAGAACGCGATACGTGATAGAGCAGGTGGCCTGGCAGAATGTGCAGGACCACTGCCAGGGAAGGTCAGCATCACTCAGGATCACTGCAATTCACAGTCAAACAGTCACCTGAAACTGGATTAGTCACCTTGTTCACTGTTTATGTTACTATATCACCAAGGCCGCTATAATAAGGAAGTGCCATTTATTTTTATGGAAAGACCTACCATTAGAACAGGCATGGTATAAAACATCCCCACAACTAACATTCTGCCATATCTTGTTATGATAAAAAATATAGGTTCATAGGTTATAGGTTCATAAGTTGGTACTGGGCTATCTGCCCGAAGGCATATATTAGCCCAGCCACATTGTGCGGTATTCACCGCCCCTTTAGTAGTTCCCTAGACCCTTGTACTAGCAGCTAGTACCCTTGGCCCCTATCTAGTAGTGCTGTTGGTGTGATCCCCGGTGTGAACTTTCTGTTACCCATCCACTCATCAAGATTCCTCTTGAAGAGTGATAGTGAGGGGCTCTGTCTTATGTAGATTGGGACCCTGTTCCATAGTAAGGGAAGTCTCTGCGAAGGGAATCTATCCCTCCAGCATGTTCTATTCATTGTTGTGTTGAGGTTTATATCCCTAGAGCATGTAGCTTGAGTAGATTTGGTTTTGCTAAGATGGAGCATGTTCAACAATTCTGGGTTGGACATGGCTCTGTACGTTGGACAGAGATCGCCTCTGAGAAAGCGGTATGCAACAGAGAACAGTCTTAGCTTTTTCAATCGTGCTGCATAAGGCAACTGTTTGAGGCCAGTAATCCTCTTGGTTAGGTACCTCTGTGGTCTCTCCAGCTGCTGGAGATGTCTAGCCAGGTACATTCCCATTGGTGCACTGTACTCAATAATGGGTCTGATGAGGGAAGTGTAGAGGGCCACCACGACATCCTTAGATCTTGATGTGAACCCTTACATGATCAGATGGACATTATGCAGCATGACCCATGGGGCAGTCTATATTTTAGCTGGGAGATAAAAGACAGTCAAACTAAATCTTTCCTTAGTAGTGCTGTGACCCAGAGTTATAATAATTTTAAAAGGGGAGTCGGCAGTAAAGCATTCTGGTTCGGGTTGAATTTGTGATGTACTTCTGGTTTGAAGAATCAGCTTTTGTCATCTGTACTGACTTCATCCCTGTAGAAGCTACCTATATCTACAATAAATAGGTAACCGCTTTCAGATTTACAGAATGTGTCACTTGTGGCATGCTAGTACTATGTGGAGCTGTCGTTTTCATGTTATTTGAGGGGGGATTACAAAACAGAAACACTGCTGGAATCTTATTTACTACAATGAAGCTGTCTTTCTGCACAATCTTTCTGTAAATTATAGATGTAACTTCTTTCACATTGTCATGCAATGTGATACTGTGTGGAGTGTTACAGAAATCCTGCATATTCAGTTGCCTTACTGCTGTTCTCATATTCTGTATAATATATTTCTGTATCTGACTTAGTGTGTACATTCTGTCTGCATGAAAAATGCATGTTAAGTTATTTGTATGCTGCCACAGCCTCATCAGAAAATTACCTCTTGACTCTTTTAGGTTGTATTAGTATATAGTCCTTATATTCATTAAAATTAATTTTTATTACTATATACATACTCTAATCAAAACATTGAAGTAAAAGTGCAAAAAGGTCATAGTTACTGGTCCACAAAACCTTCTCTGTGAATGTACTCAGTCTTAAGAGAGCAGTATACTATTTCATGCCTACAGGCTATGGCATATGATTTCTGTCCTTGCGGTATTTTTATTGCTCCAAACTTTCATATACTTTATTAAATTTTTATATATTTTATGTTTTATCAATATTCAAATGATTCTTCTCTTGTGGCCTCTACTGGAAAGGGGTTTATTACTCAACTTGAGTTTCCCAGTTAAAAAAAGTAATATAAATAATTAAATACTTACATAAATACATAAATAAATATGCGTGGTGAAAACTATGAGCAGTATTCATACACAGAGAGTGTAATCGTTTAGAGCTGGTACATGGCTCAAGCCACATATCAGAACTCAATGCGATTCATAATGGCGCCCTAACACCCTTTATTTGGTTTACAATTGAAAGTTTGAATCAGCTTAGGTTGATCAATAACAAAAGGTCGACTCGAAATGTTGAATAGGAAATTTCGAATGTAAACACAAAGTGAAACTGAATACATCGACTACCATGGTTTGATGCATTCGACATAGCAGGAGATGATGTCATTCACTTCCTGCTATGCACATTAACGTACCGTTGAACTCTACAGTCAACGGTACGTTATTTCTAGTATTTTGTGGGATCTGCCCCTACACCCTCTGTACATTAAATATACCAACTCCGAGATTGCACTACAGTGACAAAATGGCCTCATTCCCAGTTCCTCACTGAAGCGCAACCTCCCTGCACAATGTCAAACCAAAATGATTGACCTATACTACCTGTTCACTGTAGTGTAACTCGATCGATTTTGGGCCAACATTCTGCCTACCTGGGAAACTGCCTTTCGAGCACGTGTCAGTCAACTGAAGCAGTTTCAACATTACCATAGTAAACCCATTATTTATGTATTTATGTATTTATTTAATTATTTATATTACATTTTTTTAAAACTGGGAAACTCAAGTTGAGCAATAAACCCCTTCCCAGTAGAGGCCACAGGAGAAGAATCATTTGAATATTGATAAAATATAAAATATATAAAAATTTAATATAGTATATGAAAATTTGTAGGAATAAAAATACCACAAGGACAGAAATCATATGCCATTATTATTATTATTATTATTATTATTATTATTATTATTATTATTATTATTATTATTATTATTCACTAGTGAATATCTGGTATGCAAATGAGTAGCTACAGCAAAATTTGCAGATCACAAATCTGTCTCTCAGGGGGTGTAGAATGCAGGAGCTATAGGTGCAGTTGCACACCTGTGACACAGAAAATGCTGCCCATGTAATTGTTACCACCAAGTATGTAATGTTTTGCTTTGTAGTACAAAGCAGAACATTATCACCTTTAAAAGGAATGATAACAGCAGATATTAACAGGTTAATCAAAGGAGTAGACTTGCACATCTTAAAATTGTACTACCTGCGTACAAGGAACCATGGCAGCTACACGTGTATTTATCCTCTGAAGAGAATGATGATGCCACTTTCCACCAATGGGAGACACCTCAGCACCCCTTCATTTGCATTATATGCAGATGAACTGTGCTCCACTGTAATGATCATGAAGGCTGACACTATCAAGGACTTCCCTGTTCCATGACAGTGTAGCAGGGAATAAACCCAGTGAGCAGCCACATCCCACTGCAAACAGCTGCCTGAATGTGCAGCCTTCTACATATGTAACAAAGCCGTTTTATTACAACATAATATGTGACTTTAGGGAACCGGGGCTGTTATTACCTGTAATACCAGCCTCAGGTAGGCAGTCTGCCAGGGAATGTTGTAGGTCCTCACCAGCCAAGCGATTTGGGGAGAGATCATTCCCTACTGTTTTCAGGTGTAGTGTGTGTAGGTCAGCACCATGTAGTCTGTCTGGACAGTAAGAAGCAGTATTGCAGTTGTGTGGGGTTTAGCTAGAGGATGTATTGGATAAAGAGTCATATGATTCTGTAAGGGATGTATTTTTGGGGAAATGTCATTCCTTAGTGTAACATAGTTCAGGTTTGCATTACTGACTGCAGTACTAAACTCGGTCATTTGGGATTACTTAGCGGTTGTAGTAGCAGTTGGTAGAGGGGTACATGAGTAGGTAGGTAAGTCCCAGTCAGTGTTGTGAGGTATCATACCATACTGTGTGGGAATGCAGTAACTGTAAGGGGCCATCACTATGCAGGCCACATCCACAGTATGAATGTCTACATACCATGTATGACCAGTCTAACAGTTGCACTATGTAGTTTTATGAAATCCTGCCATTGTCAGGACTGTAGACTAAAACCAAAGCCCACAATTCCTTTGTGAAACTGTGTATAATGCTTATAAAACCCCTGCTTTGTATGCTGTGAGCTTTTATTTGTCATAATACTTCTTCTGTGGAGAACTCACTGCATAAGGGCATAGTGCCCCAATATTCCTTTAATTCATGACATGCTAGTTTTATTTCTTGTTACTACAAACTGGATCGTACTTCACACATACTTTAACTAATGCATTCTCCTTCTTCATTATAGAATGTGTTTAGCTACAACTGCATGATTTTGTAAAGTCCTTTCAAGTGCAGGGTATTATTTAGGTTAATGGATTTGTAGGTGGATACTAGACAATCTGTCCAGTAGACCCTTTGCAGCGTAGCCACTGCAGTTCTTACTACTTGTTCCCTTCTGTGCATATTTACTGTTATACTGCACTTTTCTATTTAATTTCACAAAAAAAAAATACTATCTGTTTTGCTTGTTTCCCACCTTTTCCTATACTAGAATAGTCTGGATCTCAGATGTGCTGGTTTCAGGACTTTATTTTGTGTTTCTGAGTTGTCCAGACCTTGTTGTGGTAGAGGGAAGTCTTTCTGCTTATCATTGGTAGTAGAAAGCATTGAGCAGCCTATCTGTCACAAGAGGAGTGGTTTCCAGCTCTGAAAGTATACCTTATTGGCGGTTTTGGGCTGATTTCTCTCCTTTTCAACTTTCTGAGTTAAAAACCCATGTTTGCGTGGGTTTGCGCATCATGCAGCACTGCTTAGCTGGGGTTAAACTATTCCCGCCACAAAGTCTGCTCTTCAATTTTCCCTTGCAATTAGCCAGTTTCTTAGTTTTAGCACTTGAATCTGTTTCTTCGAGCTCAGCACTTGTTCAAAACTTGTAAGCACTAAATAAGCTACAAATTACTAAATAATTCAACCTTCCTCATTTGCCTAGAGGAAAACAGTTTTTGTACTTACTTTCATATTTGCCTAGAGGAAAACAGTTTTTGTACTTACTTTCCTCACTTGTCTACTAGAGGAAAATAGTTTTTAGTACCTATTCAGGCATGTCAAAGGGTCAGCTCCCGGTGTTTTTTCCTGTCCACCTGATGAATCTGGGCATCTTGGGGCAATGTAGCAATTGCCTCATGTACACAGACAACCCTCTCCTCCTACCACCCAACACTACAACCTGTGACAGATGCACTTATCTAGCCAAACTGGAGGCAAAGCTCTCTCCAACCAAGACTGGACTTGACAGTCAAGAGGAGAAGGAAAACACTTGCACCATACCACACTCATCATACAGTCCCACTAAACCTACACCACCAAAATCCACACACAGAAACACAAAAACATTCACAGAGGCTCTCAATAATAATCTGCCCAAGCAACAGAGACCTCCAAAGCAAAAAAGCAAGCAACCTCCACCCCCAACACAACCCAAGTGACACATAGCCCACAAACTCAGTGTGTCACTAAACCACAGGCCATAAGTCAAAACAACGTACCCAACACACTAGTCATAGTTGACTTTATAGTCAGGCAAACTAATGTCCCACTCACCAGGCTAAAAAAGGAGAAGGTTACTGTCAGCTCCCTGTCGTGTGCCAGTATCCGCCACATAACCCATGCACTCATGTCAATACACAACAAGTACAAATATGACTCTGTCATTGTCCATGTTGGTGTGAATGACCTGAAAAGTACCTCACTGGACTACATGAAAAGAGACATGGAAGAGCTTTCCAATCTTGTAGCCCAGGGATATATGACCCTAGCCCTGAGTATCATCCTGCCATCACCCAGAATGATACCACAGTACAAGGACAAAATGATTGACTTCAACAATTGGCTAAGCTTCTGGTGTCATTCTAAGGGTATTCAGTGTCTGCCTGCCTGGGACAACATAGTCGACAGACCACAATGTTTTGCCAGAGATGGCCTCCACCAGTCGCCCCTGGGATTCCTGATACTGGCTAAGTCACTTGCCTCTCCTATAGTGCCTTTTTTAGGCAAGGTTCAAATGACAAATCCACCACCATAACAGGTACAGGCAAGCAAAAACTGGGGGTAATGCTACTCAATGCTAAAAGTTTAAACCTCAAAATGCACTCACTTGAGGCACTCCTTAAATGGAGAACATCGATATCTGTGCAGTGACTGAGACCTGGTTCAAGGCTCCAGAGAGCATCCCTGCATTACCAGACTATAATTCATACCACACCTTTTGGCCATCTAACCTGGACTGGAAAACTAAAGGTGGAGGTGTGTCCATATTCATTAAGGATATCCACACCTCCAGGCTAGTTGCTCAGCAAAATGCATCCGAGATTATCCAAGTGCAACTAACTCTGGGCAAAACTGCTATCCAAATTGTAGCTTGCTACAGATCTCCCACCATGCCACAGGATTCACACTCATCTTTTCTTGATATACTGGAAAATATTAGGGTTCAACTAAACACCCTAATAATGGGTGATTTCAACTACCTCACCATTAACTGGGAAAACTACTCATGTACCAACTCCTTTGCTCAACGCTTTCTGGAATTCATAAATTCCAATGCCCTGGATCAACTTATCCACACCCCCACCAGGGGCAAAAATATCCTAGAGCTAGTCATTACCAACTCGAGCAACTGGTGTTCCACACCTGAGGTCAACTCCTCGTTGGTCAGATCCAATCATATGCTAATCAGCCTAGATATCCACATCCCACCCACACCCCCCAATAAGGAAACCATCGTAAAAAACTTCTCCAAAGACAACTTCGTGTTTCTTAAGGCAGAAGTGGTAAACTTCATGACACCCCTGCAGACTGACAATACAGTTACGACTGCTGAATCCTGCACAAATGCACTCTATAAGCACTTACACAAGTGTATGGATTGTGCTCTCCCTAACAGAACTAAGATGCTATCCTCCAAAAAAAGGAAGCCAATCTGGTGGTCCACTACCATAAACAAACTCTACAACAGAAGGAAGAAACTGTTGCAAAAGAGAGTAAAATCCCATAAGTGGAGGAGCTCCCTGGTCAGCTTCAGTAAGAAGCTGAGATCCCTCATAAAATCCTCCAAAGCTAGTTACAAAAACAAAATCACCACTGATTCTAAGGACAACCACAAAGCACTCTATAGCTGTCAAGAATCTCAATGGCAACACCCAGATCTGCTCTGAGTTATAGCACAATGACATGAAAATTACAGAACCAACTTATATTGCCAACATCCTGGCAGATAGATTCAGTGCTAACTTTACCCCCCACCCCCTAAAGGGTTCATATCTATAATGGAAGAATGCAGAGTCCCTGTAATCACAACTAAGCAGGTAAGAATTGCACTCTCTAAAGCCTAGAACACAGCATCCATGGGAATGGACAACATCCCAGGATGCATTTTACACAAACTTCAGAATTAACTGGCTCCCCACCTAAGTACCATGTTCAGTCATGGCCTCACTTCAGGCTTTGTGCCCACTGAATGGCGCACAACAACAGTTATCCCACTCCACAAAGGGGGAGCCATCATGGACCCCAGGAACTATCGCTCTATTAGCCTGACAAGCCTGGTCTGCAAGGCCATGAAACATATCATCATGGAACTTATAAACAAAGACATTGGTAACCTCCAGACTCTGGACCCCACCTAGTTCAGGTTTGTGAAATGCATACCATGTCTCCTGCACCTGATTGATTTCTTTGAAGCAGTCACCAAAGCCATAGACGAGGGTAAGGTGGTTCACACAGCCTATCTTGACCTCACCAAGGCTTTTGACACCATCCCTCATTCTGAAATTATAAATAAACTCACTAAATTAGGTATAAATCCCTACATCACAAGACGGGTTGCCAACTGGCTCACTGACAGAAATCACACTGTAAAAGTTGCAGACTCCAAATCGACTTCAAACCAGTGACAAGTGGAGTACCACAGGGTTCAGTCCTAGGTCCTCTCCTGTTTGGTATCTACTTCTCTGAAGTACAGGCTAACACAGAAGGTCTCTGGCTAATGAAGTTTGCAGATGACTGCAGACTAGGAGCCATAATCAAGTCCCCAAATGATGTAGACATCCTACAGAAGGGCCTCACTAAGACAGATGCCTGGTGTCAGAGCCAGGGTCTCAAGCTCAATGCCAAAATGTGCACTGTCATCCCCTTTGGTAAAAACTCTGTACCCATGAACTACCACATAGGCAACAGTCTACTTAACACCAAAAGTGTGATAAGAGACCTTGGGACCCAGGTGGACAGTTGTCTCTCCTTTGATAATCACATTGCCACAGTGGTCAGGAAATCCTTCTACATGGCACAACTCATCACAAAAGGGTTCTCATCCGGAAAAAAACAGGTCATTGTTCCCTGCTGCTCATCACTCATTAGACCCATTATGGAGTACAACGTCCCTTTTGGAATGTACCTCACAAGACATCTACAACAGCTGGAAAGGCCACACAAGTACCTCATAAAGAGGATTTCTGGCCTCAAACAGATGCCCTATGCTGACCATCTCAAAACACTCTAGCTTTACTCCGTAGCATATCACCTACTCCGAGGTGATCTCTGCCTAACATACCAAGCTGTGTCAAACCCAGAGCTGTTGGACATGCTCCACCTAAATAAATCCCAATCCCTCTGAGCTACACGATCTAGAGACCTAAACCTTGTCACCACAATAAACAGAACATGCTCGAGGGATAGATTCCTGTCCCAGAGACTTCCCATACTCTGGAACAAGCTACCCATCTATTTCAAACAAAGCTCCTCATTAGCATTCTTCAAGAAAAATCTTGATGAGTGGAGGGGAAATAAGATATTCACCCCGGGGATCATGTCCATGGCTCTGCTCGAAAGGGGCACAGGAAAATAATTTTCTTGGGTGGTGAAAGCCTGGGAACCTTACTGGCTAGGCTTACTTATGTCTTCAGGCCGATAGCCTACTACCTACCTATGAACCTACCTATGACAAGGAACTCGGACCAGGGATGACTCTACAGATTCCCATTCATTTAGTGAAGTACTGAAGTTATTCTTTAAGAAAATTAAGAAACCATTCTGTCGGTCTGTTATCTCGTAGGCACGGTATTTTTTGTGAGGCATATTAATCACACCAACAACTTCTGTTTATGTTACAATGTCGATTGAGGTCCCTAAAGTCGATATGTGTGGGCTACCACTTTTACATATGTGAAAAAGATCAAGTAGGACAGAGTTGTTTGCTGCCTTATAGGCCAAACTTATATCACCACTCAGAAGTTAGTAGACATAAAGCTTTTAGTTAACATCTGTATAGTTTATTCAGCTCATACTTGAGATTTCCGTTGTAAGGAAACATTGAAGTTTTTCCTAGGTGGGTGATATGTCTAGATAGGGACCTGCCAAAGGGGACATTATGCTGAAGTATGGGTCTGTTGAGGCAACAGTATAGACAAACAATTACTTCTTTTGTGCTAGAAGACATGCCTTTAGCATTTAGCTGGGCTGTGTAAAAAGATCTCCTAATGACTGTTGGTATTTGGTGGTTATCCATGACTTTGCTTATATCTCTAATTACAGTAACTATTTTTAAGGTGGGTGTCATTTAGGTTTTAGGTACAGGGTACTCCTCTTTCCAAAAGAGTACAATACTGCATTGCTTTGCATTTATTTTTAATCAGTGGTCCTGGCACCATGAATTAGTGAAGGATATACCTATTCAGAGGATACGGAAATCTTCAGGTGTGCTGAGACACCTCCGAGCCTGTCATTGTTACCAGACGTAGTCAGCCAGAGGCCCTTGATGTCAATTTTGACACCAGTGAAGTAGATGTCAAAAAGTAGTTGCCCCATCATAGAATCCAATGGATACCATTGGTGACAAGACACTTAGAAAAAAGTGTGGCATCAAACATAACTGAGTGGGTT